>NC_039361.1:11427778-11450295 GCF_003573695.1 Papaver somniferum
TTTTTTTTTTTTTTTTTTTTTTTTTTTTTTTTTTTTTTTTTTTCTTTTCTTTTTTTTTTCATTTTTTTTTTACTTTTTTTTCTTTTGAATTTTTTTTGGAACAAGAGAAAATAATATACAAATATGATAAAATAAAAAATGCAAGTACAAAGGTCATGGTGTAAATACTTTACCGCTTGATTCTTCACAACTTATATGTCTCGATATCATAAACTTCTTGAATTCTCATCTTGATAATATTCACTCTCGTACAATAGTCTTCAACTTGTAAAAATTATGCTCCTTGTCTTGTTGCTATACTTGAATCTGAAATCTGCTCATTTATGTATTGTTGCTTGTAAACCTTGAACGTCTTCAACTTTCCTTCGAATTTGTGATGCTCCTCTTGTTGATGATGATGGTGTTTTTAGGGACCTGTTGGTGTAGAGAGATAAAGTGGATGGTGCTAACTGAGAACAAGAATACAAGTGGTATGTAAGTTAACAATTCGATGTCGCCATTAATGATTGATAAAATAGTACTCAAGAGATCAAAATAGTGCTTATATTGGTGGGAGGTTGGGTAGCTCACCATTCTACCCGGAGTTTACGTACGGTGATACACACTCTAAAAGCACATATTTAGACAGGTACAAAGATTTGAAGGTCGGTGCCTCTCATGATGTAACATGGGTAGTCTCCACTATAGGGGATCACAAATCTAATACCGAATTCAGTCTGCACCTCATTTTCCACTGGCATGGTTAAATCCAACATTAACTCTCATACAAGTAAGAAACCTGATCATGTTCTCTGTCATTTCTAAGTTCAGTCACTCTTATGAGAATTTCGATGTAATCTTAGCGACATGTGACTCTAAACTAACTACAAGTTGGAGTTTGTTTATTCACTATTTTACACAAAAATTGAAAATTTCATGAAAAACAATGCAAATGCTTAACCACTCCCCCACACTTAAACTTTACATTGTCCTCAATGTAAATTGAATCGTCCAAAGAAAGTCAAGGTGGGAAATCATAATGATATGCGACAAGAAATCAGAAAAAGTAAATACTAGACAAGAAAAACCTAAAAACAAGACAAGAAATACAAGACAAGAAATACTCATCCTATGGGTTGCCTCCCATTTATCGCTTGGTTTAAAGTCGTCAGCCTGACTTGTAAGACGAATTCCCCATACACCAATAATCGGAAAAGTTGGGGATCCACCCATAGCACCTGTTTTGCAAACACTAGCCTCACACACATATTAGTAATATAAAACAAAAACGAAGCTATTAACCGATAGAAGTTTCCCCCACACTTATTCTTTTCTACACTTGGAAGTGTATAAAGAACAGAAAAATCAGGAACTTCTATGGTTTCTTCTTTGCAAACATCCATAGTATGAGAATCAAATGTTTCTAATGGCGGAAATCGAGAAATAAAGTCATCCAAAAATATTCTCGAAGCACGTACATTCAAACTAATAAGAGGTAAAGGAGAAGAAACAACATGCAAAGGGTTAGACAAACCTTGCACAATCTCTTGTATCACATAATCCTTTTCATCCTTGAAAAACTCAAGTGAATTACTCACGTCTTTTATATGATGGTCCTCTATCAAACCTTGCAACCATTCTTCATCCGTTTATTGGCGGTTAAGAAAAATTTTACCCGCCACCCTACCCGCCATTAAACGGGTAAGATCCTACCCAACCCATTTTCTGGCGGGTCGGATAGGGTAGGGTGGCGGATATAACCGTTTTTTTGCAAATCCAATGACTGTTTGCCTCATCTCTTTCATT
The DNA here is from genome assembly GCF_003573695.1 of Papaver somniferum. Lineage (NCBI taxonomy): Eukaryota > Viridiplantae > Streptophyta > Magnoliopsida > Ranunculales > Papaveraceae > Papaver > Papaver somniferum. The sequence continues at coordinate 11,429,564 of NC_039361.1, forward strand.
AACCAACTGCAGTGGTTCATGGAGTTCCTCTTCATTTTCTTTCTCAGATGGAATAGCTTTCTTCTCTCTTTCATTAACTATCTGTAGTAGTTTACGGTAGACGACTTCCTCTTAATTTTCTTCCTCAAATGGAGTAGCACTTGAAGAACATGTTCTCATGTAGAAATGAGTGTCGTCCTCTTCCTCTTCATTTCTAGCGGAGCCGGAGTTTATGTCTTGAAGAACATTCCACTGGGATGTATATTGTTTCAATTGACGCACATTGTTCTCTGAGACTCTCTGACTTTCAACTTTCTTATCATGTTTAGAAGCCAGTTTCGGCTTATCAATATGCACGGATTCAAACAGCGAGACCAAATTACCGGTCTGAGTACGGTCAAGTTCAAACCAAAAATGATGTCCAGTGTAGTATTTGTCTATGAGTACTGGCTTAGAAAAAGGAAAGGAAATTAGGTTTCTTACAACCAGAATAACAGGTCGAGTTTTTCAGCTCAAGTCATAATAGAGCATTTTTCTCTTGCTGCCGGCTATGGATTTTGTCGCCGTCGACTTAGCCATGGAACTGGCAGATTTCTGGTTACTAGTTACTAGTTTCAATGGCTACTAACGGCTGTTAGATAAATAGGCGGATATGATAGGATAATTTCGAGCTTTACCCGTCACCCTACCCATCTAACGGCGGTTAAGAAAATTTTTACCCGTTACCCTACCCGCCAAATAGTGGGTAGGATAGGATACGGTTAAAACACTGGCGGCTAGGGTAGGATTGGCGGATATGGGTAGGGTGTGTGCACCCCTAGTTATGAACCCAAGTAATAACTAAACTATCATGTTCTAGGGTGCGCTTGAACTTGGAGATCACTCTGGTGTGGAAAATTCATTCATTGTATCAATGATCCGATGCTTCTGAATTTCTAAAGTCCTTTCCAAGTACCCAATAGTCATTCGCAAGTTACATTACTCAATTCCATCAATTTCCATCGTCATTTGCAAGTACGCAATTGGATATGTCAAACTTAAAACACATGTACAACTACTTAGCTATTGTGTTTTTCTTTTGGTACTGTATTTCGGATTTGGTTATTTTCGCTTACAATGTCCAGAAGGTTGGTGCGAAACCAACAAGAGCCAAAGGGACTAATGCAGTACTACTAAATATCTATGCACAAAGATTGATGAATGTAAAGGTATATAAGATAGAAACTCCGCAGAGCCATGTCTTGTGTAATAGGAAGCATAATTATAGGTTTGGAAGCCCAATCTTTTCATCTACTGCTTCTCTCTTCCTAGCTTTTCAAGAGTTTCTTCGGTGGGTGTAGAACGACTATGGTAAAAAGAATTGTTGTGCATTAGCTAGATGATCAGCTCACATCAGTCGGTCTTCAACATTTTCTGAGTCGTCATCTCCATCACTCCTGCATCATCAGAGTCAGAATACGGGTCTACGACGTCCTATTTCGAACAGTCTTGCAGACACAAATATCTCCGCATTGTCATCCCTGGATACCAACCCAACAATAAAATTTGTGGGTTCGGCACTTCGGTGACAAAAATCAAGGACATAGTGATCCACATGCACTGACGGTTTCAACTAGATATCAAATGTCAAACCTATCGTCAGATTGATATATCAAATATGAACCTGATATCTTCCTCAAGATATCATATATCAAATCTCAAACTAAGAAAAGAATTATGGAACAAAAGGAAGTGTCCGAGGCTCTAGGCAGGGGGATCTCTATCTTCCTTGGTTTTTGTTATGGCCATGGGATGGTATTGTTCGTTTCTTAGGTGCAGCTGAAGTGAATGGTCTCTTTTGGGGTTTCTAAGTAAAAGTAGGATATATTAATTAAATATCCTTAGTTTTAAAGTAAAGGGCCAGATCGGCATCTCATCGAACCCCTCTATGCTCTATATCAACTCTCGCGGGTTTGAGATTCTCAATGTCATGAACACAAGTGTATCGAGCCAATGCCTGGTTTCAAGATAAATCTATTCTTTACGGATAAAAAAAAAGGATTAGAATGTTCTTCCTTCTAAGTATATGGAGCCTTCTGTATGGATTGTCGGACGGTGAGCCTAAGGGCCTCAAATTGTATACACGCAAGGTGAATCTGAAAAGAGTCACGATGGACTAATGGAGTTGTCAGTGTCTTTGCATGCACAGATGATAACGATTTCATGTTGGGACGATTGCCTTCCTCTTCGGAAAGCTACCTATATTGCAAACATAAAAGCTACTAAGCACGCTTTGTTTGGTAATTAATTATCATAAAATATTCCTCGATAACATTTTTGCTCAAGTGTGGTTCTTCCAATCCAAATACAGTTGCAAGCTTCACACTGCGTTTCCATTTGTTTGCTTATATTAGATGATACGTGCTCAAGATAAGCTGATCTTCAACCATAAAAAATTCCATGTTACCATGATTTTCCGTCATGTCGATTTAACTATTGAAAACTATGTTGATTTCCACCTGCATAAAATTTAGTCCCGTAACTTCCATATTAGCAGAAGACGGTGACTTAGGGTCGTTGATAGCGTCGATAAGTTGTTTTGCTGCATAGTTGAAGCAGATATGTTAATTTTTCTTATTGAATTTTTTAAAGCAGAAATGCTTCTATGCAATTTTAATCTCAAAAGTTAAAAGAATTTCAATTGTATACAACCAAAAAAATAAAAGAAAGAAACGGATAATAGTTACCAAATGCAAATAATTGTCTAGATATAGTATTAATTTTTGTAACAGGAGCAAATGTTTCTTGATAATCAATAAAATACATAAGTCTGGATAAATCATTTTATCACAAGTCATGCTTTGTACCTATCAATGGAGCCATCTGAATTATGCTTGATAGCATATAACCACCTACAACCAACCGATTTTTTCCCTTCATGCAGTACAACCCATGTATCATTTTTCGTATGTGCGAGCATCTCCTCTTTCATAGAAACAACCCATTTCGGATTAGATAATGCTTCATGTACATTTTGGAGAATGGTAACATCTTCCATCTTGCTAACAAATGCTTTTCCAGCTTCTGACAATTTATGAGTAGACATGTACTCCACAATGAGATATTTCACCTTCTTTTATCAGTTCTGATGAAAAACAATCTGGTGGCACCCCACATTTATCCCTTTGTGGCAATTGATGCATGTCTGTCTTAGTTAATTCACAATTATTGTCAGTATTAATCAAAGAATCAACGTTTACCTCGGGGACGTCAGCGGGAGGATAATTTGTTGTAAGTACCATTGAGGAAATGAGGGGGTCTACTGTAACAAGATTTTCGACCTCTTGAAATGCTTCCGGAGGTTGCATATTAGTGAGGCCCAAGTTGGTAGACTCTTCAGGGTTACTTGAACTCTCTTCTGTGACGAAAATATGTATCTCACTGTTAGTTGGAAATAAATCTATTCAATTCAATTCTTCAGTATTGCTTTCTCCTTGAAGAGGAGAACCTGTATCATATGTCGAGTAAAACTTCCCATGCTCATAGAAGGTAACATCCATGCAAATTTGCGAGTAGAAGGATGATAACACATGTACCCTTTTGGTACGAATGATAACCAACGAATACACACTTTAAAGCATATGGGTCCAACTTTCTGCGTAAATGTTTTTGAATGTGGACATAAACAGCATGTCCAAACACTCATGGAAGAATTTTAAGCTGAGAAGGAATTGTCACAAACGAAGCCAATTTATCCAAAGGCGTTTGAAATTTCAAAACATTAGTGGGTACACGATTAAGAATATATGCCTCAATAATGATAGCTTCTTCCCAGAAATTTGGCCTCATGTTTGCTCCAGTCAAACAAGCTCTAGTAATCTCAAGTAATTTCCTATTCTTTCTCTCTGCAACACCATTTTGTTGCGGCGTAGAAGGACAAGGAGTCTCATGAATTGAACCTTGTTCCTGGAAATAACCTTGTAAAACTTCGTTAAGATATTCGCTACCATTATCAGAACAAAGGACCTTTATATTAGTGAAAAATTATGTTTGAATCATTGCATGGAAAGATTTAAAAGTGTCAGATACATCACTTTTATTTTTTCATCAAATAAAGCCATGTCATACGAGTGCAATCATCGACAAAGATAACAATCCAACGAAATCCTGATTTACTAGTAATTCGGTGATGAGTGCCAAATATTGTATATATTTATCCCTTTTTGTTGGCAATTTAACTCATCTTTTATGCATTAATTCTACATTTTACCCCATATTCTGTATTTTCATTGTTTTCAAGAATAAATATTTTTATTAATTAATTTTGCATTTTTAGGTAATAAATAAAGTTCGGATGAGTCGCGGAGCGAAAAGAGCAGAAAAGTAGTGAAAAGCCGGGAGAAATTACGCAAGGAAACCGCGAAGAATGGTGCGCACAACCTCATTTTCTACACACAAAAGCGCCTCCGTTCTCAGCCATCAGATCAGTTCTCAGAAGCATCCGATGGTCGCTCCTTCATAGAGCATCAAAATCTGAAGTCTCTGCCAAGCACCACAGCGCTGAAATTCCAAGCCTTCAGATTAGATGGTAGTTGAATCCAACGGTCGCTCCCTTGCTGTTCATCAACGTTTGATATCTCCGCCTTACACTACAACACCTAACCCCATCTAGAGCCGTTAACTTCGTTGTATCAAAAAATCTGACGGTCGCTACAAGCTTCACTTCACATCACCGTCCGATCTACCTACCATCTTCCCATCTCGCAGCTCAGAGTCACAGAACATCAAGATTGGATGAAGCCGCCTCACACCCTAGCGACCGAACCCTACCACCTAACCAAACACCCCCCTTCTCTCCCAAACCATCGAGCCCCTCTCCACCATCACCTCCCCTCTGCAGCTCTGCAGAAACTCCACCAGATCCGCCACCAACCTTCTTCACCTCCACTGCCACCACCACACCTCCACCATCATCACCCTATCACCCAACAACCAAAACCCATCTCCCCCCTAGCCCTCTAGTTCCCTATTTCCTCACTTTTTCACACTTCTCTGCCTGAAACCCTAGGCGTGAAAAATTGATGAATTAGGTAACCTAGAGTTGCAATTGGCGCATGAGAAGAGGTCAGGGAGCAATTACAAAGCATGGGTCGACGATTTCAAGGATCAATTTCAAAGAAATTAGGTAAACCTAATTCAACTGATTTTTGGGGAAGAACCCTAATTTTGTAATTTAGGGAAATTGTGTCTGTGAACTATAAATAGAGAATGGGTGTGGTGTGAGAAGCTATGCTTGGAGTAGCCAACATCCAGGACTTTCATGTCCTGTTAAATGTTAATGTGTTCTGTTAATATTTTCACTTTCATTTATGTTCATGTTCATGTTCTGTTAATGCTATTTTCTCCTGTTATTTATAGTTAATGCTCTGTTAATGCTCCTGTTATTTATGTTAATGTGATCATGTTCTGTTAATGCTATTTTATGTTAATGTCCATGTTCAGTTAATGCCTGTTACTTGTGTCCTGTTAATGCTATTCTCTCCTGTTGATGTTTGTTACATGTTCACTGTTGTGTTTAATTTGCTGTCACATTTGAAGGAATGCTAGGCTAGATACATTTGAAGCAATGAACTAATTGTGCAATGGAAGAAATCAGTGCTCATAGCAAGCTGATTATCTTGCCATTCTTGTTGTATGCTTAGGTTGCACTGTTGATTGAGCATTGGGAGAAACTAGTGCTCATAGCAAGCTAGTTTTCTTCCCATTCTATTTGTTTGCCTGTATTCTGCCTTAGCCTTGCTCCATTTCAGTTTCTCCACATCCTTGCCCTTGGCCTTAGGCCTTGGTTAACTTGCTTTGATCTTTGTTGTTGCCCTGTTGTGTCTTCCCTTATCTCCCTGTTTAGTTACCCACTGCCTCTGCCTTGTTATTCTTGCTGCATTTTACTGCTTGTACATTCTGTTGCTTTTGTTCATCTTTAGTTCACTTCCTTGTTGCTTAGGCCTTTGCTTCTGTTGCTTTGGTTCATCTTATTCCACTGCCCTGCAGCTGCTGTGCAGCACTTGTGCTGCTGCTGCATTGCCTTCTCTGCTGCTGCAACCCTGTTGCTGCTGCTTTCTTTCTTTTGCTGTTGCTGCAGCTGCCTCTTCTTTCCCCTGCTGCTGCTTCCATCTTTGCCTTGTGCTGCTGCTGGTGCCTTCTCTGTGTTGCCCCTGCCAAGCTGCTGTTGCTGCTGTGCAGCACTTGTGCTGCTGCTACTGTTGTTGCTGCTGCTTCCTGCAGCCAAGCAAAGGCCCAGCCAACTGAGCCCAAAGGTCACTTCAAAAGCTGAGCCCAATCCAATTCAGGCTTAACCAAAGCCCAGTTGTTTAAGACCAAAGCCCAAGTTTATAAAGGCCTAGATCCTTGACTGAAATCAAAGCCCAAGGTTTAGTTCACTGAGGCCCATTTCATTAAGGCTCAAAGCCCAGTTTAGGATAAGGTTAAAAGCCCAATCCAATCAACTGTGGGCTTAATCAAAAGCTTAAGTTTAAGGCCAAAGCCCATTTACACTTCAGAGACCAACTGAGCCCAAGCTCAGTTCATTTTATTGTGAACAAACCCATTAGTACTCAAAGCCCAATTTAAGCCAAAAGGCTTCATAGCCCAATAGCAATTTAGGAACCCAATTAGCTAGAAACACTTCCAAACACACCCGATCTCTGTGGATCGACCCGTACTTGCACGAGCTACAACCGACGACCGTGCACTTGCGGTATTACTGTAGGCCCCCGTTTTTATTGTGCTTCATTTCTATACCTTTTCCAGGCCTGCCAAGTTTTTGGCGCCGCTGCCGGGGACTGCCATTCGGCAAGGTCCCCAAACATCAGAACGAACCAAAGCAAATGGAACTAATGTTCAATTAAAACTATCAGGATAAGTAGTACGGTGATTCTTTGATAGGATGCAATTTTCACAATTAAAATCAGAAGGGTTACAGGTGGAAAATAAAGTTGGAAATAAATGTTGCAGATAACCATAGGAAATGTGACCCAAACGGTGGTTCCACAATAGTTTGAGATTCATATGCACGAGAGGATCCCTTGGCGGACAAAGACCGTCCTTCACATACATCATCTACATAATACAACCTTCCTCTCTTAGTACCACGCTCAATTATCTTACCATCGCTGAGGTCCTTAAGGAAACAGAAAGTCGAATAGATTAATACTAAACAATTTAATTGTGCAGTCACTTGTAATACTGATAAAAGATTATTAGAAATAGAAGGAATATATCAACAAAGTATGTTCTAAAGTCAAGGAAGAATTCAAATACAGTCTCCCGGCTGCAGTAACCGGACATTGAACGCCATTGGAATTAAAAACCATTGAACATTAAGGTGCACATACATCTTTCAAAATAAATTCTTCAAATGCCATATGATTAGTGGCACCAGAGTCAAGTACCTAACCAGGATCTTTTTCAGAATTAGTAGTAAGTAAAACAGCTTGGTTTCCCTGAGATTTTCATTAACTAGATTTCTTTGTGCATTACTTCTGCTAAATTCTCTATAATCATTAATGGTTCTCCTTATGGATTTTTTGGTGCCAAGAGAGGTCTGAGACAAGTATGCCCAATATCTCCATACTTGTTTGTTCTTGCTATGGAAATGCTAAGTGTTATTCTCCTTCAACAGGTCAAGATTTAGAAATTTGGGTTTCATCCAAGATGTAAGTTTACTAGCCTAACCCATCTTTGCTTTGCTGATGATGTAGTGATTTTCTTTAAGGGTTCTGCTGATGCTGCTTCTAGCTTAAAGAAAGCTTTGGATGAGTTTAGTAACAATACTGGTCTAGAAATAAACAATCAAAATACTTCTCAGTTCTATTCAGCCATGGATAATTCTACTTTGCAACAAATTATTCAAATATTGGATGGTTCAGTAGGGGAGTTGCCAGTAAGATACCTTGGAGTCCCACTTTTGTCCACCAAGCTTTCTTATAAGGACTGTTTACCTCTTCTTGAGAGAGTTGATGAGAGAATCTACTCTTAGAATTCAAGCCTTCTTGTTTATACTGGCAAAGCTTTACTTATCAAAGTTGTTTTATGTGGAATGCTTTTCTTCTGGTTCTCCTATTTTGTTCTACCAAAGAGAGCTATCAAGGAATTAAACACCAAATTTAAAAGATTCTTATGGGCTGGAGCAGAATTAAAAAAGGGCTACAATCCTATCAGCTGGAGTTTTATTTGTCATCCTTATGAAGATGGTGGATTGGGTATTAGGGACCTTGAAAATACTAATACTAATCTGAGGAAAATCTGGGATCTAGTTTCAGGGAAAGATACTATCTGGACTTTTTGGGTTAAGAGTCACCTAATTAAGAACAATAATTTTTGGGCTATGGACATACCTCGAGATTATTCTTGGTACTGGAGAAGAATCTTGGACCACAGGGAGATAGGAAAGAAGCATATTGGTGTCCTTTTAAGAAATGGAGAAGCTACAAGTTTCTTACATGAAAACTGGCACACTAAACGGATAATTACAGATTGGGTGGCTACTCATATCTTAGATACCATTGGGGCTACAAATGATTCCAAGGTTGCTAATTTTATTTCTAATAGTGGTTGGGTGTTCCCTAATTTTATGGAAGAGGAAGTTCAAGAAATAGTAAAATAGATTTCCCTAACTGATTACAACTTAACTTAAGGTGATAAAATTGTCTGGAAGTCTAGTACTTCAGGTAAGTTTTTTATGAAAGCTACTTATATAGCTATTTCTGATCAGTTATACCTAGTCCCATATGGAAACACTTAGTATGGTTTAAGAAACATATCCGCAGACACTAATTGGCTTGCTTTTCATTAAATGCATAAAACTAGAAGTAAGTTACTCAAGTGGGGTGTTGTTTTAGATGCTTCCTGTGTGTTCTGTGGTTATGCTATAGAATCTAAAAATCACTTGTTCCATGATTACATTTTCTCTTATAGTATTTGGAGGAGGCTTCTGATCAAAATGGGAATTATTAAGGAACCTGAGAATACTTGGGATGATGAAATTATGTGGTGCTCTAAGGATTTTAAGGGGTCAAGCTGTGTAGTCACGATTAAAAGACATGTTTTGAAAAACTTTTTGTAGCATATATATTTGGAGAGAAAGAAACAATGGAATTTTCAGAGCTCTAAATAGATCACAAGATCATGTTAGTCTGTTGATTATTCAAGATGTCAGATTCAAGCTTTTAGCTACCATTCATAAGGAGCATGGTGACCTAAATGCTAGAAGCTTCGTGAGGAAATGGAATATTGATTGTGTATTTGTGCATCATGATATTAAACTTTGCACTTGGATCTACCCAGATGAAGATGAGGTAATTATTATTACTGATGGGTCAAAATAAAACCGTGCAGGGGGCTTTGGATCTATTATAAGAGATCACAGATCTGAGGTTATATGAACAGCTACTGGAAAAGGACCCGTGATTTCAGTTTTTTCCCATGAGTTACAGGGAATTGAACTTGGGATTACTTTGGCTATCCAGAAACATCAATTTATAGTTCATCTTGCTATTGACTCTATGACTGTATTTAATCTATTAAATACTAAGGATCACGATCCTCCTTGGAATGTGATTCAAATATGGAGAAGAGTTAAGAAGCTGAAAGAAATGTTTATAAAGTGGAGGGTTACCTTTTTCTATAAAGAAACTAATAGAGTTGTTGATTTTCTAGATGGTCTACATTTGGGAAGGGCTTGGGTGGAAATCAGGCATGATGAGTTCACAACTAATTTTAGAGAGATTTTTGACGCTGACAAGGCTCAACATGTTTACTAGAGAAGAAAGAAGAGAAGAAACTAGTTCTGGTTGTTTTTGTTTAGTTTTCTTTGTTTTTATTCTGTTTCTTTTTCCTTTTTTGGGTTTTTTTTTAAGGTAAAACAGATAGATTACTGCAGGGATAGCTAATCTACAGATTCATACTCATTTGGTACAAACTCTGGTTGAGCAGTGCGTCCGATGGATGAATCTGTGTGATAAGCATCCGTTGAAAAAGATACATAGCTAGAGTTCGTATTACATAATTCTAATGACTTCACGGTGTCATAGGCTATTGCAGGAATTAAAAACATTGGTACTTCAAAGAAATTGTAAACAGTAGGGGTTTGAGTTCTTCCTTTCTTGGCCAAAAGTTCTGCCACCTTGTTACCCCTTCTGTTGACAAGCTGAAAACCTCCAAAAGAAACTAATTTTGTTGCTTGTTTTGTTACTTCATCTAAGATTGCCTTTCTCTGCCAGCTGATTGTAGAGTTTTGTCCTTCTAAATAATTAATAGTTGATTTGTTATCCCCTTCAATGACCAGATTTTGCAGTTCATTAGTAATGGACCATTCTGTCGTTCTGAGCAGAGCTAGAGCTTCTGCTTCTTCTGCTGATGAAGTTCTGCACCTTGCCAATCCTGCTCCTTTGTAAGCCCATGTCCAATTACGTAAGATAAAACCAATACCCGCATCAGTTTTAGAAGATGTCCAAGAGGCATCACAATTAATCTTTAAAGTTCTAGGCTTTGAGAATTCCCAAGTATCCGTAGGTTTAGTTTTTGTGCCACTCTGAATGGTTGTTGGTATTCTGTGAGCACATGGATGCCAATATTCATAATGTTGTGATATTACTTTGACTAGTTGATCAGGAGATCTCTTTATGTTTTGGGGTAATTTGTGTTACTTCCCCTGTAAAGATTGGTAATTTGCGTTACCTCCCATACAATAATAAAATTAGCAAAACCTCCTCTCGTCATTAATTTCGTCTATTCCAAGTTAGCTGACTCAGCACTAACTTACACGTGATTTTTTGTAGGGAAGGTAATGCAAACTACCAATCTTTACAGGAGAGGTAACGCAAATTACCAATCTTTACAGGAGAGGTAACGCAAATTACCAATCTTTACAGGGGAAATAATGTGAATTACCCCAAAGAATTAATTTTAAATTCTCGAACCCAAAACAAAAAGAACCCAAAACAAAAAGAACATAGAGGATACACTAATTATTTCAGCCTTTTACCTAACGAACAAACAAGCAAGAAGATAAAAATTGCATTTGAAACTAACTCTACGTACCAAATATGAATGGTTCTATTTAAACACAAAAAGGACTTAGAAAATATCATGATAAATCGAATTCTAATTAAACTAGAAGTTAAAAGGGAATACACTTAAGATTACAGAAGCCCAAAACAGAGGAGTTAATTTTCAAACCAATAACACCAAAATTAAAAGAGGCCAAAGGAGAAAAATACCGAGATTGATTAAAAGATCGAACGACTGATTCCATACACCAAGGAATCTAGGGAAATACCCATCAATTCAAAGCCAACTAAAAAGATAAAAACTCAAGAAAGAAAAGATAAAAAGCATGAATACTTGGAAAATGCGCATATCAACAATCTTTTTCTAAGAGTTTCCTACAGAAGCACAACTGATCCTCCAAGGTAGAAACCCCACTAATCTATGCACCTTAATGGTTTCTTCCTTTAACCAAGTGCACATACACTTGTTCCATAAAACACACCAAAAAGAATTAGACTGGTATTAAGATTTTTTCTAAAAAAAAAAAAAAGAAATTACATACACCCGAACAGAGATTATCATCCCTAAAAATATTGAGGATTACAAACTTTTCCATGTTTTCGTTTTCTTTTTCTTTTTTTAAAAAAACAAAGACCCTAATGATAAACAACACAAAGGGAAGAAAATGTGCCAAAATGAATTTATATTAGATTTTAAATCAAAGGATTAACTTGAAATAAGGATTTTTGGAAAGACAGGGACGGCCATCAAGGACTAAAAAGGAGAACCCAATCAAACATTGGGGTTCAGGTCTAACACCAACAACTTTTAGATCAGGACTATAAACAAACACTTTGAAGGCAGATCACAAAAAAATGGGCAAGAAACCAATCCAATTCAACATTTGGAATTAAAGATAAGATAATTGAACTGCCAAACACAGTATCACAAACCCAATCGACATTGGGGTAAAGCAAATTAATTAAGAATCAATTACTTGGATCAAAATCCAAGATTAAGTCATAGAAGGATATAAACAGAAGACCCATGAAATAAGACCGAGAACTCCCCAAAAAACCCCAGCTCCCTAGCATTCTAGTTTTTACCACTAATAGGGAGTTTAAGGGTTTCTTTCAAACTCCCCCACGACTAACGGGGTTTTCTAGGAAGTTTGGGAGACTCTTCTAAACTCTCCCACGACTAACGAGGATTTTGAGAGACTCCTTTGAACTCCCCCACAACTAACGAAAAAAAAACCCAACTACGCTCGACTCCCCCAACTCCCTTGAGGACTAACACCCTGTTAGTTCCCATGTTATTGTTGTATCTAATACTACAATACTCACAACAACCTAGAAAGGAGAAAGGAGATTCAATCAAAACCCAAACACGAACAAGAATTCAATAAGAAAATACATGTGATATTGAGAACCACATCTTGGATTCTCATTCCGCACCGAAGAGAAAAATAAAAATAAAACAGAAAATGTAGAAATTAATTTAGACAAAACCTAAAAATTCATCACATCTATGCTTATCAAACTTATACAAATATTCCCCATAACAATTCGAGGCATCTTAACTTTAAATCTTAATTTAACTTAAATATGTGGATATAAACGTAAATACCATTTAACTTTCACAATACCATTTAACACTCACGTTTCATAATTTTCCAACCTTTTTAGTAGAGCTTTCAGCGAGACAAAACTGTTCACATGTGGAATTACTTGCAAAACTCTTCCACCGAAATTACCATCCACAAGTTTTTTTACATTTCTAGTTTTTTGATCAAAAAGGGCTAGAATGGTTCGATCAAACCAAAATAGAATTTCACCACTCTTAGTGAAAGCAATGGGCAAATTCTCTGCCCAGCCTGAACCAGGAGGAGCTCCTAAACTGAACTCTTTAACCCATGTCCTATTAGGCCGCCAATTTTTTTTATTATCGTGCTTACCACTCACTGTGTAAGCACTGCTGCCATTTTTTTCTGTTGTTGTCTTCCTGTACCACCATACGACGACAACGTTAGTGAGTTGGGCATAAATACACAAATTTCCCTGTAACACCTGAAGTTGGAAAAAGTCTGAATCATAGCCTGCATGTTGGTTTTTAAAACAAGGTGGCGATGGTACCTCATAAAACACCTCCTCAGCTAAATCAAAAGCCAATATCTTCCAATCATAGTAATTCAACCAATGAAGAGATCCATCTACGAGAACTCCAGTTGAGATATAACGGTCACTTTCAGGACGCGCTAAATAATGGTCGCAGAGCTGTTCTTTGTATCTCCAGTCACTATCAACGCCCAAAGTGTATACCTGGACATATCCAACACGGCTCCTGTTAGTGAAAAAAGGTTCATTCGGGTGGGCGCAAATTCTAACAACCTTGTATTCACTAGTCGAAGGTATATAACCGAATCCAGATGTAACAGTGACATGATTCAATTTATTAATAACGCATTCATTATCAACGTATCTTGGAAGGTACATCTCTTCTTTTGTAACGGGGTTACAGATGTATATAGGATCTCCGCACACCAACGTAGAATCATCTGATACTGAGAAACATATCAAACCATTGCAAGAACCAACGAGAGTAAAACTCGGGTCTACCGGAAGTTTTTGTGGCTTCAATCCAAATCCCTTGATTTGTAACTTACCATCGTAGCAATCATATTCGCCATAATAAGGGACTTCTCTAATCTGTTTTCTAATACATGAGTATTGATCAGCCAAGAAAAGAAAACTCACCTTAATATGTCTGGTTTCGCAGTTAGAAGAGACTTTGTGACAGAAATATTGTTTAAACCGATGATCATCAGGACCACCCTCTTTACTGCTGTTGTCATGGTCGTGGAGAAGTAGTTTTGGCTGTCGATCTAATTGTGAACGAGCAAAGTGAGAATCATCCAGAAGTGGGAGATTTCGCCAAGTTTTACACACTTGTTTCCATTGCAAGATGCATTCCACGGGCAGTCTTGATAGTATGTCTTTTATAATTTCAACTGGAAGAACGTTTTCCATCTTAAATCACCAAAAAGAAAAATCAACAACTAGAGCTGACTTGGTCACAACAAGAGCAGGGTTTTCCTTCTCTTCTAGGATTAGGTTTTTTGCTTTGGTGAAAAGAAATAATAAATCGGGTACAGTTTTCATATTGTTCAAACACTGATTACCCTGGTCAAAAGAAAGCACTTTTCTCTTACGGAATTGCCGGGAGGAAGTTTGACCGAATTTTGGCAATTTTTAATCGTAAAAAAACCTCAACTACTGTATAAGCCCATTGGCGCCCTTTAATTCATACATAAGCCCATTGGTGCTTCATGATCTTGATTCTAGGGGTGAGCGTGGACCGATATGGACGGGTTTTTACTTCATCCGCATCAAATCCTATTCATTACGGATTCCATTGATGAACGGATTGGGTATGAATAATTCAACGGATTTGTTTTTAGTTAAAATTAATAATGAAAAAATAAAACAAACGTAGATGACTTCTTATAAAACCTACACACTCTACATATGTGTATAAATATAAAAATGATATGGATAACACTCCAAACAAACACCTTAAAAATCCCTATACTACTTTTGTATTTTCTAAAAACTATATAAATGTGTTTAATCTAACAGATGTGGATGTCCAGCAGATTTTCAAGGTTGCATCCGGGCCCAATCCGTAATCCATTGAATTTTAAAATTTCCATCGCATCCAACCCACTAACAAACAGTCTGACATCCATCCACAGTAATGCCATTGGTCCCAGTTAAATCCGCGGACTACGAGCCAACTGCTCAACCCCAAATCTTGAATAATATCCATGATGAGATGACAGGGATAATAAGAAGGACTAAACCTGAAAGTATACCACAAATTAGTGAAACAATCATTTTAATAATAAGCAATTTTGAGGGACTCAAATGAAATGAAAAATACGATTCAGGCCCAAATCGGACTGAGTTCGGCTCTTCAGTCCAAAGACTCCATACCAGTTTTGAACTTGGCAGTTTAGTCCAGGAATTTGTTGAAAGATGGAAAATACACGTATAATCTCGTACGCGTTACGAGTTATTGTCCATGCAATGGACGACAAATCTACGTAATAATATTTTCTCCATGGATTATTAAAGTCGTTGTTTTCTCCCTTATAGTAGCATCTTACAGAAATGGGTATCACTGAATCAGTCCCACAGCCTATTTGATATTTTGACTCGGTTAGGCACTCAACCCCTAATAAGCAATTCGGAGTACGGAGAGAATTTCAGGACGATACCCTAGCCACGATTTCTAGTATACGTACCCGCGAGTAGGATTGTTAATAGGATACTAAATTCCGTAACCGATAACCCGAGTTTCTATAGGTAATTTTCCGACATAACGGTAATCGGAAATCGGTACCGAAAAATTATCAGTAATTTTTGTCTTAACGTAGCGGTAAGGGTTACCATAACCGTTAATTATCATACCAGTAGTACCACGTATGCACGTGTGTATATCCCTGCTAGTGTGTTTTTGATTTTTTTTTTTTTTTTTGCAAGAACATGTAACTAAGTAAATTTGGAACATTATGTGGTTACTTTTTGTTTGGCATAGATTTTGAAATGAAATTTTCTTATTTTGAACTGATTTTCGGCCTGAAAAATAGGTAATGTCAAAAAGAATCAGATAACGGTATTTATCGATAATTTTACCGATATCCAGTAACTTAAGGAAACGGTATCGGTTTATATTTTAAGAATTCCTCCGGAAAGTATGGGTATCGGAATTCCGATAAAAAATATCGGCAAAGGTACCGGTAGAGGCAGTTACCGTTTCGATAGGTTCCATTGACATCCCTACCCGCGAGACACTGCTGGTCGTGATGCTGTGATTCCTATCGCACATCCCCGCGAGATACTTCTGGTCACGTAGGTTTTGTAGAGCATAAAACTTCCCCGAAAGACTTATGAATCAGAACAGCCATAATTACAGCATGTCTTCGAGAGATGCAGTTGATTGTGATGCCATGATTCCTAATATGCATCCTTGACGAGATACTGCCGGTCATGTAGGCTCTATAGGTGTGTAAAAACGTCCTCGATGGACTTATGGCCCAGAGCGGAGACATGCATGTCTCATGTAAGAAAGACTCACCCTATTTGAGATCAAGGACTGATTCCTAGTACATCATCACGAGATACACTGCTAATGTCTACTTTAGGCTCTGACTCGGCTTACCGAGGCTTCAGAATAATTCTTAGGACATCCCCGCGAGATATGTTCGTTATTCTGCCTCTAGGCCCTTTCGACAGACTCCTAGAACATCCTTCCGAGATACACTGGTCATTTCGGCCCCATAAACATGGACACAATTGATTCATATCACATCTCTGCAAGATTATGATTGATCGCTGTCGTATGCGTCAAAAATAAATTACTTTCTCACAACTCAAAATAAATAATATAGCAAGGGTAAGAAAGGATTGTTCCCACAGAGAGGATCTAGGTTGTCAAGTTGTTTCGGTTTCCTATATAAACAAGGGGTGATTTCTGATTTTTATGTAAAGGAAAATAAACTAAAAGCAAATAATAAAATAAACAAGCAAATCAATAAGATGAAGATATTGGTCAAGGATTAGTTTTCATTCACAAACATGAATTTGTAACAATAACTAGAATTGATATTTAATCTCAACTTTTATCAAAAGTCCTAGGATACCTTGATCGCAAGAATATCCCACTAATTTCCTCTTGTCATCAACAAACACATTAAAAGATGCGAAAGTGAATTCTTCCTAGAAAGCAACCTAATGTTTAAAAGCACAATTAAGTTTAACTCCCTAAGATCACTAAGTTCTATGAAATAAGACTAATCAATGCAAACGAACGTGTAAAAGCACTAATCCGTTTTAACGAAGGTTATGATCCACATGTGACTACTAGGATGTATCACTACAAGCAATAATCACAATTATGCTACGTGTATTCAAGGTGTATCACGTTTACGTATAATAAACCCTAAACTAGCAATAGATATGATTACGAGTTCTACCAATTTGCAACTTGACAAAACTAACAGTCAATCATACATGACGATATTTCTAGCGAATCATAATCGACAAAACATGGAGACAAAACTAATTTATTGAATGAAAACCCATATTTGGAAATCCAACTTATTCCTTAACCAATAATAAAATCTAAGTACTCATGGCATAAGAGTTCATCACAAGGAAAAAAAAAAACCCATATTTCGAAACCCTAGGCTAAAAGTAGAGGAAGAGATAATATATTAGATCCCTGGTCAAGAAGTCTCTTATATAAGTGTCAAAGTTGTAGAAGTGCCCGTGTGCCAAATCCCAGTCTGCACAGCTCGCCATCATGCCATAAAAATCTCACGGACAAGTCTGTCTTGGCAATCCCTTTAAGAAATCTTACTACTGGGCCTCACAAAGCTGGATAGTCCAGCCCGTTTCCTTGTGTGTCTGTCAGTTAAAGAAGACTAACAATACAATTCGTTCTCTCGGCCAGATTTCCTATCTGTGTTTGCTTACGGATCTCCTCCTAGTTCCCTGTAATTTCCATATTCTCGCTTCTCCTTGCATCCAAGTAGTAGCTCATCAACAGCGTGCTCGATAACATCACTCTCGCAGCAGCATCAGCCATATTCATCACTAGCTGCATCTCTTCCTTGTAGCTCCAATTCCACCACTGCCTTGGCTTACACGACTGCTACTCCAGTGTTTTGACCTCAGCTCTCAGCTCCAGTGCGCCAATTCGGTCCCTCTGAGCATCGCCTTCATGCCATACTTCCTACAAACTCAGACCTGCTCATACTCAACACTAATTCATAGGCAAACACTAGGTCAGCATCTCATCCTCATTCTCGAGCCATAACTTACTCGGGTCTTCCGTAGCTTCAAACACCACCTCAGCTATTGCACCTGCCTTCTTTCAATCTCAGTATCACCCTCACTGCAGCCACAAGCTCAGACCTTTGTTTTGCACCACCAACAACATCACCAGTAGCAGACCAACTGCAACAACAGCTCTCTGCATTCGATCAAACACCCATGAAACCATCCATTCTTCCCTGTAGTTCAAGCTCAATCCAGTACTTAAGCTTCACCAGCTGCAAAACATAGTTCACCTGCAACATCCTACACATTCATCTAACAGTTTCAAGTAGCCTCAGATCAACATTGCATTCACCCATGATAATCACCATTTTCCCGTAGTCTTATTTATCTCTCAACTGCACTGTCACAACAATCTCCAGATCCATTACCACCTGCAATGCCATTACTTGAACTGCAGCTTCAATCATTTCACTAGAACATCACCACCACTGCAATTCAGACCTGCAATTCCAGCACGAACCATTCAACCACCACAAACTTGTCCACTGCATCTCCAAAACAACACCACCAGGACCATTGCAACCACCAGAAACTGCAGCTGCTAAGCCATATCAACTGCATTCTCGTTCGAACTGACATTGCTTCAATCACCATCTTACTCTTCATCCACCACAGCACACAATCTCAAGTACACTGAACTCATAACTTCTCCACCTGCACACAGCCACCAGATTGCAATTCAGCTCAACTGCAACAGTAATTTAGATCCTTGTTCTTCCCTGACTTGCTCAGTACCATAGCTATCCTGCCATCCAGCATCAGTTCATAGCTCCATCTCAGGCACACACTTCTCTGACTTCCATGGGATCCACAATCTTCATAAACTCGACCCAAGAAACACCATCAGTGCTTGCAAATCATCTCATCTCTGCCCTGCTGCTCTGTAAGCCATTCCACCCCCAAAACTACTCCATTACAACTCCTCTGCAACAGAAAGCTTGTTCAATTCACTGCACACCACAAATCAAACCCATTCTTCCATTTCTCGATTTCAAACTCCAAATCAAACCTAACAGCTACCACCACACAACTGCAGCTCAATGACCATTCTTGCATTCTTGCTTCTCAACATCACCTTCAGATTCTTTCTTCAACTGAATTCTCAACTGAGAGTTCGAATTCAGCCATTTATACCCTGCAATCCTTCTAAAATCGATCTGCTTATCACCATTATTCTTCAATTGAATCAACCATTAACCCTTGATTTCAGAACCTAATTATCAGCACAATCAACACATCCCCATGAAAATCTTCACTTCAGTTCACGAACCAGCAGCAACTCTTAATCTTCCATCACGTGATTGTCCAATTGATTTACTTGTCCATTTCGATTTCAGCTTTATCGCCATGAAATTCAGCAGCCGAACTGCTGCCTCTGTTTCCTCTCTTTCTCAGACAAACCAAATGATTAAGAAGAGAGTGCTTCTCGATTTAGGGTTATAAGGGGAATGGGTGGATAATTGACACCCACTCATCAGGATAAGGGCCACCAACTGAAGTAACAACCCCTTAGTGATTTCATTTCTACTGTCATTCCTGCGAGACTGACAGTTCAACTCAATTCAGTTAACAAATTCCGCAACTCTATTATGGTTCAAAAGCTTGCAGCTTCTTCATATGAAGTCGGAATGACCTCATTTTTTCACCGTTGGCTTCGCCTTTTCGTCCTCTTCAAGTTGATGAGAAGAAATCCATGATTTGAGCGAGTTCCACTTCTTTTTGCTTCATTGACTCCAAAATACCTAAATAACTCAAAAGCAATCATAAGATACATAATTTACAAGAAAACTCGCAAAGAAAGCATAAATACTAGATATAAAATTAGGGGTTTTAGACACCTATCAGATTCCCCCACACTTAGACTTTGCTAGTCCTCGAGCAAATCAAACAAAACAATTCTAAAACATACAACTCCGTGTCGTCGAGGCTACGGTCACACTTAGCACGTATAACAAGCCTTTAAACCCCTAGGTGTCCCTAGTGGACGAGTTATAGTCTCGTGAAGGTTTACAAGAGGTGTACCTACAAAAACTATACTTCCAAACTTACTAGTTCTCCGAAATGATAGCATCCAACACGCTAAGAAGACATAGAGATTCTGCACACTAGTCATAAGAAGTTAGACACATAAATGAACACAATATCATCCTTAAAAGTTGAAAGAGAAATAACCATCCCTTCTCGAAAGAAATTCGTGTTCGGAGTGATCAAAAGTCTCGAATTTGCCTCACAAGAAATGATTTTATGATATTGCTCTCAATAATAAACAACTTTTTATGGGTCACACATGTGTCGATGTAGGAATGAAGAGAGAATCCTGCGACACGTTGAATGGTAGGAATGCCAAACCCTCCGATTTGTTTTGAAAACCCACATCTTTTATTCATTTTGAAAACCCTTTTTTTTCTGACGATATCTAAGAAAGGAAATCAACCACTTAAAGAAGGTGGGAATATGCTTACTTACCTCGTTATCCGTTCGGCGTGCAGTAAGCACCGCTCTCACAGCATCCATAGAAATGTCTTCGGTCTTCAACTCTTGATGATGAAATCTTGAACTTCGGTCTTCAACTGTCGATGATAACTCTTGAACTTCGTAGAATCTTGACAATGTGATTCTTTCCTCTAATTCCTTGTTGCTTGAAACTTCATTGTGGATATTCCTTCTTTCCATTGGCTTTATTGAAAGAAAACAAAACTAAAAACGAACTATACAAACCCGAAATATGATACAAAGGATTTTTGTTGTCTCTTTTTTTTTCTTTTTTTTTTATTGAGACAAGAAAAATAAAAAAAATATAAAATAAAAACAAAACAAAATAAT
>NC_039361.1:11450361-11459296 GCF_003573695.1 Papaver somniferum
CTTTTCTTTTTTTTTCATTTTTTTTTTTACTTTTTTTTCTTTTGAATTTTTTTTTGGAACAAGAGAAAATAATATACAAATATGATAAAATAAAAAATGCAAGTACAAATGTCATGGTGTAAATACTTTACCGCTTGATTCTTCACAACTTATATGTCTCGATATCATAAACTTCTTGAATTCTCATCTTGATAATATTCACTCTCGTACAATAGTCTTCAACTTGTAAAAATTATGCTCCTTGTCTTGTTGCTATACTTGAATCTGAAATCTGCTCATTTATGTATTGTTGCTTGTAAACCTTGAACGTCTTCAACTTTCCTTCGAATTTGTGATGTTCCTCTTGTTGATGATGATGGTGTTTTTATGGACCTGTTGGTGTAGAGAGATAAAGTGGATGGTGCTAACTGAGAACAAGAATACAAGTGGTATGTAAGTTAACAATTCGATGTCACCATTAATGATTGATAAAATAGTACTCAAGAGATCAAAATAGTGCTTATATTGGTGGGAGGTTGGGTATCTCACCATTCTACCCGGAGTTTACGTACGGTGATACACACTCTAAAAGCACATATTTAGACAGGTACAAAGATTTGAAGGTCGGTGCCTCTCATGATGTAACATGGGTAGTCTCCACTATAGGGGATCACAAATCTAATACCGAATTCAGTCTGCACCTCATTTTCCACTGGCATGGTTAAATCCAACATTAACTCTCATACAAGTAAGAAACCTGATCATGTTCTCTGTCATTTCTAAGTTCAGTCACTCTTATGAGAATTTCGATGTAATCTTAGCGACATGTGACTCTAAACTAACTACAAGTTGGAGTTTGTTTATTCACTATTTTACACAAAAATTAAAAATTTCATGAAAAACAATGCAAATGCTTAACCACTCCCCCACACTTAAACTTTACATTGTCCTCAATGTAAATTGAATCGTCCAAAGAAAGTCAAGGTGGGAAATCATAATGATATGCGACAAGAAATCAGAAAAAGTAAATACTAGACAAGAAAAACCTAAAAACAAGACAAGAAATACAAGACAAGAAATACTCATCCTATGGGTTGCCTCCCATTTATCGCTTGGTTTAAAGTCGTCAGCCTGACTTGTAAGACGAATTCCCCATACACCAATAATCGGAAAAGTTGGGGATCCACCCATAGCACCTGTTTTGCAAACACTAGCCTCACACACATATTAGTAATATAAAACAAAAACGAAGCTATTAACCGATAGAAGTTTTCCCCACACTTATTCTTTTCTACACTTGGAAGTGTATAAAGAACAGAAATATCAGGAACTTCTATGGTTTCTTCTTTGCAAACATCCATAGTATGAGAATCAAATGTTTCTAATGGCGGAAATCGAGAAATAAAGTCATCCAAAAATATTCTCTAAGCACGTACATTCAAACTAATAAGAGGTAAAGGAGAAGAAACAACATGCAAAGGGTTAGACAAACCTTGCACAATCTCTTGTATCACATAATCCTTTTCATCCTTGAAAAACTCAAGTGAATTACTCACGTCTTTTATATGATGGTCCTCTATCAAACCTTGCAACCATTCTTCATCCGTTTATTGGCGGTTAAGAAAAATTTTACCCGCCACCCTACCCGCCATTAAACGGGTAAGATCCTACCCAACCCATTTTCTGGCGGGTCGGATAGGGTAGGGTGGCGGATATAACCGTTTTTTTGCAAATCCAATGACTGTTTGCCTCATCTCTTTCATTAACCAACTGCAGTGGTTCATGGAGTTCCTCTTCATTTTCTTTCTCAGATGGAATAGCTTTCTTCTCTCTTTCATTAACTATCTGCAGTAGTTTACGGTAGACGACTTCCTCTTAATTTTCTTCCTCAAATGGAGTAGCACTTGAAGAACATGTTCTCATGTAGAAATGAGTGTCGTCCTCTTCCTCTTCATTTCTAGCGGAGCCGGAGTTTATGTCTTGAAGAACATTCCACTGGGATGTATATTGTTTCAATTGACGCACATTGTTCTCTGAGACTCTCTGACTTTCAACTTTCTTATCATGTTTAGAAGCCAGTTTCGGCTTATCAATATGCACGGATTCAAACAGCGAGACCAAATTACCGGTCTGAGTACGGTCAAGTTCAAACCAAAAATGATGTCCAGTGTAGTATTTGTCTATGAGTACTGGCTTAGAAAAAGGAAAGGAAATTAGGTTTCTTACGACCAGAATAACAGGTCGAGTTTTTCAGCTCAAGTCATAATAGAGCATTTTTCTCTTGCTGCCGGCTATGGATTTTGTCGCCGTCGACTTAGCCATGGAACTGGCAGATTTCTGGTTACTAGTTACTAGTTTCAACGGCTACTAACGGCTGTTAGATGAATAGGCGGATAGGATAGGATAATTTCGAGCTTTACCCGTCACCCTACCCATCTAACGGCGGTTAAGAAAATTTTTACCCGTTACCCTACCCGCCAAATAGTGGGTAGGATAGGATACGGTTAAAACACTGGCGACTAGGGTAGGATTGGCGGATATGGGTAGGGTGTGTGCACCCCTAGTTATGAACCCAAGTAATAACTAAACTATCATGTTCTAGGGTGCGCTTGAACTTGGAGATCACTCTGGTGTGGAAAATTCATTCATTGTATCAATGATCCGATGCTTCTGAATTTCTAAAGTCCTTTCCAAGTACCCAATAGTCATTCGCAAGTTACATTACTCAATTCCATCAATTTCCATCGTCATTTGCAAGTACGCAATTGGATATGTCAAACTTAAAACACATGTACAACTACTTAGCTATTGTGTTTTTCTTTTGGTACTGTATTTCGGATTTGGTTATTTTCGCTTACAATGTCCAGAAGGTTGGTGCGAAACCAACAAGAGCCAAAGGGACTAATGCAGTACTACTAAATATCTATGCACAAAGATTGATGAATGTAAAGGTATATAAGATAGAAACTCCGCAGAGCCATGTCTTGTGTAATAGGAAGCATAATTATAGGTTTGGAAGCCCAATCTTTTCATCTACTGCTTCTCTCTTCCTAGCTTTTCAAGAGTTTCTTCGGTGGGTGTAGAACGACTATGGTAAAAAGAATTGTTGTGCATTAGCTAGATGATCAGCTCACATCAGTCGGTCTTCAACATTTTCTGAGTCGTCATCTCCATCACTCCTGCATCATCAGAGTCAGAATACGGGTCTACGACGTCCTATTTCGAACAGTCTTGCAGACACAAATATCTCCGCATTGTCATCCCTGGATACCAACCCAACAATAAAATTTGTGGGTTCGGCACTTCGGTGACAAAAATCAAGGACATAGTGATCCACATGCACTGACGGTTTCAACTAGATATCAAATGTCAAACCTATCGTCAGATTGATATATCAAATATGAACCTGATATCTTCCTCAAGATATCATATATCAAATCTCAAACTAAGAAAAGAATTATGGAACAAAAGGAAGTGTCCGAGGCTCTAGGCAGGGGGATCTCTATCTTCCTTGGTTTTTGTTATGGCCATGGGATGGTATTGTTCGTTTCTTAGGTGCAGCTGAAGTGAATGGTCTCTTTTGGGGTTTCTAAGTAAAAGTAGGATATATTAATTAAATATCCTTAGTTTTAAAGTAAAGGGCCAGATCGGCATCTCATCGAACCCCTCTATGCTCTATATCAACTCTCGCGGGTTTGAGATTCTCAATGTCATGAACACAAGTGTATCGAGCCAATGCCTGGTTTCAAGATAAATCTATTCTTTACGGATAAAAAAAAAGGATTAGAATGTTCTTCCTTCTAAGTATATGGAGCCTTCTGTATGGATTGTCGGACGGTGAGCCTAAGGGCCTCAAATTGTATACACGCAAGGTGAATCTGAAAAGAGTCACGATGGACTAATGGAGTTGTCAGTGTCTTTGCATGCACAGATGATAACGATTTCATGTTGGGACGATTGCCTTCCTCTTCGGAAAGCTACCTATATTGCAAACATAAAAGCTACTAAGCACGCTTTGTTTGGTAATTAATTATCATAAAATATTCCTCGATAACATTTTTGCTCAAGTGTGGTTCTTCCAATCCAAATACAGTTGCAAGCTTCACACTGCGTTTCCATTTGTTTGCTTATATTAGATGATACGTGCTCAAGATAAGCTGATCTTCAACCATAAAAAATTCCATGTTACCATGATTTTCCGTCATGTCGATTTAACTATTGAAAACTATGTTGATTTCCACCTGCATAAAATTTAGTCCCGTAACTTCCATATTAGCAGAAGACGGTGACTTAGGGTCGTTGATAGCGTCGATAAGTTGTTTTGCTGCATAGTTGAAGCAGATATGTTAATTTTTCTTATTGAATTTTTTAAAGCAGAAATGCTTCTATGCAATTTTAATCTCAAAAGTTAAAAGAATTTCAATTGTATACAACCAAAAAAATAAAAGAAAGAAACGGATAATAGTTACCAAATGCAAATAATTGTCTAGATATAGTATTAATTTTTGTAACAGGAGCAAATGTTTCTTGATAATCAATAAAATACATAAGTCTGGATAAATCATTTTATCACAAGTCTTGCTTTGTACCTATCAATGGAGCCATCTGAATTATGCTTGATAGCATATAACCACCTACAACCAACCGATTTTTTCCCTTCATGCAGTACAACCCATGTATCATTTTTCGTATGTGCGAGCATCTCCTCTTTCATAGAAACAACCCATTTCGGATTAGATAATGCTTCATGTACATTTTGGAGAATGGTAACATCTTCCATCTTGCTAACAAATGCTTTTCCATCTTCTGACAATTTATGAGTAGACATGTACTCCACAATGAGATATTTCACCTTCTTTTATCAGTTCTGGTGAAAAACAATCTGGTGGCACCCCACATTTATCCCTTTGTGGCAATTGATGCCTGTCTGTCTTAGTTAATTCACAATTATTGTCAGTATTAATCAAAGAATCAACGTTTACCTCAGGGACGTCAGCGGGAGGATAATTTGTTGTAAGTACCATTGAGGAAATGAGGGGGTCTACTGTAACAAGATTTTCGACCTCTTGAAATGCTTCCGGAGGTTGCATATTAGTGAGGCCCAAGTTGGTAGACTCTTCAGGGTTACTTGAACTCTCTTCTGTGACGAAAATATGTATCTCACTGTTAGTTGGAAATAAATCTATTCAATTCAATTCTTCAGTATTGCTTTCTCCTTGAAGAGGAGAACCTGTATCATATGTCGAGTAAAACTTCCCATGCTCATAGAAGGTAACATCCATGCAAATTTGCGAGTAGAAGAATGATAACACATGTACCCTTTTGGTACGAATGATAACCAACGAATACACACTTTAAAGCATATGGGTCCAACTTTCTGCGTAAATGTTTTTGAATGTGGACATAAACAGCATGTCCAAACACTCATGGAAGAATTTTAAGCTGAGAAGGAATTGTCACAAACGAAGCCAATTTATCCAAAGGCGTTTGAAATTTCAAAACACTAGTGGGTACACGATTAAGAATATATGCCTCAATAATGATAGCTTCTTCCCAGAAATTTGGCCTCATGTTTGCTCCAGTCAAACAAGCTCTAGTAATCTCAAGTAATTTCCTATTCTTTCTCTCTGCAACACCATTTTGTTGCGGCGTAGAAGGACAAGGAGTCTCATGAATTAAACCTTGTTCCTGGAAATAACCTTGTAAAACTTCGTTAAGATATTCGCTACCATTATCAGAACAAAGGACCTTTATAGTGGTGAAAAATTATGTTTGAATCATTGCATGGAAAGATTTAAAAGTGTCAGATACATCACTTTTATTTTTTCATCAAATAAAGCCATGTCATACGAGTGCAATCATCGACAAAGATAACAATCCAACGAAATCCTGATTTACTAGTAATTCGGCAAGGTCCCCAAACATCAGAACGAACCAAAGCAAATGGAACTAATGTTCAATTAAAACTATCAGGATAAGTAGTACGGTGATTCTTTGATAGGATGCAATTTTCACAATTAAAATCAGAAGGGTTGCAGGTGGAAAATAAAGTTGGAAATAAATGTTGCAGATAACCATAGGAAATGTGACCCAAACGGTGGTTCCACAATAGTTTGAGATTCATATGCACGAGAGGATCCCTTGGCGGACAAAGACCGTCCTTCACATACATCATCTACATAATACAACCTTCCTCTCTTAGTACCACGCTCAATTATCTTACCATCGCTGAGGTCCTTAAGGAAACAGAAAGTCGAATAGATTAATACTAAACAATTTAATTGTGCAGTCACTTGTAATACTGATAAAAGATTATTAGAAATAGAAGGAATATATCAACAAAGTATGTTCTAAAGTCAAGGAAGAATTCAAATACAGTCTCCCGGCTGCAGTAACCGGACATTGAACGCCATTGGAATTAAAAACCATTGAACATTCAGGTGCACATACATCTTTCAAAATAAATTCTTCAAATGCCATATGATTAGTGGCACCAGAGTCAAGTACCTAACCAGGATCTTTTTCAGAATTAGTAGTAAGTAAAACAGCTTGGTTTCCCTGAGATTTTCATTAACTAGATTTCTTTGTGCATTACTTCTGCTAAATTCTCTATAATCATTAATGGTTCTCCTTATGGATTTTTTGGTGCCAAGAGAGGTCTGAGACAAGGATGCCCAATATCTCCATACTTGTTTGTTCTTGCTATGGAAATGCTAAGTGTTATTCTCCTTCAACAAGTCAAGATTTAGAAGTTTGGGTTTCATCCAAGATGTAAGTTGACTAGCCTAACCCATCTTTGCTTTGCTGATGATGTAGTGATTTTCTTTAAGGGTTCTGCTGATGCTGCTTCTAGCTTAAAGAAAGCTTTGGATGAGTTTAGTAACAATACTGGTCTAGAAATAAACAATCAGAAGACTTCTCAGTTCTATTCAGCCATGGATAATTCTACTTTGCAACAAATTATTCAAATATTGGATGGTTCAGTAGGGGAGTTGCCAGTAAGATACCTTGGAGTCCCACTTTTGTCCACCAAGCTTTCTTATAAGGACTGTTTACCTCTTCTTGAGAGAGTTGATGAGAGAATCTACTCTTGGAATTCAAGCCTTCTTGTTTATACTGGCAAAGCTTTACTTATCAAAGTTGTTTTATGTGGAATGCTTTTCTTCTGGTTCTCCTATTTTGTTCTACCAAAGAGAGCTATCAAGGAATTAAACACCAAATTTAAAAGATTCTTATGGGCTGGAGCAGAATTAAAAAAGGGCTACAATCCTATCAGCTGGAGTTTTATTTGTCATCCTTATGAAGATAGTGGATTGGGTATTAGGGACCTTGAAAATACTAATACTAATCTGAGGAAAATCTGGGATATAGTTTCAGGGAAAGATACTATCTGGACTTTTTGGGTTAAGAGTCACCTAATTAAGAACAATAATTTTTGGGATATGGACATACCTCGAGATTATTCTTGGTACTGGAGAAGAATCTTGGACCACAGGGAGATAGGAAAGAAGCATATTGGTGTCCTTTTAAGAAATGGAGAAGCTACAAGTTTCTTACATGAAAACTGGCACACTAAACGGATAATTACAGATTGGGTGGCTACTCATATCTTAGATACCATTGGGGCTACAAATGATTCCAAGGTTGCTAATTTTATTTCTAATAGTGGTTGGGTGTTCCCTAATTTTATGGAAGAGGAAGTTCAAGAAATAGTAAAATAGATTTCCCTAACTGATTACAACTTAACTTAAGGTGATAAAATTGTCTGGAAGTCTAGTACTTCAGGTAAGTTTTTTATGAAAGCTACTTATATAGCTATTTCTGATCAGTTATACCTAGTCCCATATGGAAACAATTAGTATGGTTTAAGAAACATATCCGCAGACACTAATTGGCTTGCTTTTCATTAAATGCATAAAACTAGAAGTAAGTTACTCAAGTGGGGTGTTGTTTTAGATGCTTCCTGTGTGTTCTGTGGTTATGCTATAGAATCTAAAAATCACTTGTTCCATGATTACATTTTCTCTTATAGTATTTGGAGGAGGCTTCTGATCAAAATGGGAATTATTAAGGAACCTGAGAATACTTGGGATGATGAAATTATGTGGTGCTCTAAGGATTTTAAGGGGTCAAGCTGTGTAGTCACGATTAAAAGACATGTTTTGAAAAACTTTTGGTAGCATATATATTTGGAGAGAAAGAAACAATGGAATTTTCAGAGCTCTAAATAGATCACAAGATCATGTTAGTCTGTTGATTATTCAAGATGTCAGATTCAAGCTTTTAGCTACCATTCATAAGGAGCATGGTGACCTAAATGCTAGAAGCTTCGTGAGGAAATGGAATATTGATTGTGTATTTGTGCATCATGATATTAAACTTTGCACTTGGATCTACCCAGATGAAGATGAGGTAATTATTATTACTGATGGGTCAAAATAAAACCGTGCAGGGGGCTTTGGATCTATTATAAGAGATCACAGATCTGAGGTTATATGAACAGCTACTGGAAAAGGACCCGTGATTTCAGTTTTTTCCCATGAGTTACAGGGAATTGAACTTGGGATTACTTTGGCTATCCAGAAACATCAATTTATAGTTCATCTTGCTATTGACTCTATGACTGTATTTAATCTATTAAATACTAAGGATCACGATCCTCCTTGGAATGTGATTCAAATATGGAGAAGAGTTAAGAAGCTGAAAGAAATGTTTATAAAGTGGAGGGTTACCTTTTTCTATAAAGAAACTAATAGAGTTGTTGATTTTCTAGATGGTCTACATTTGGGAAGGGCTTGGGTGGAAATCAGGCATGATGAGTTCACAACTAATTTTAGAGAGATTTTTGCCGCTGACAAGGCTCAACATGTTTACTAGAGAAGAAAGAAGAGAAGAAACTAGTTCTGGTTGTTTTTGTTTAGTTTTCTTTGTTTTTCTGTTTCTTTTTCCTTTTTTG
>NC_039361.1:11459306-11467651 GCF_003573695.1 Papaver somniferum
TTTTTTTTTGAAGGTAAAACAGATAGATTACTGCAGGGATAGCTAATCTACAGATTCAGACTCATTTGGTACAAACTCTGGTTGAGCAGTGCGTCCGATGGATGAATCTGTGTGATAAGCATCCGTTGAAAAAGATACATAGCTAGAGTTCGTATTACATAATTCTAATGACTTCACGGTGTCATAGGCTATTGCAGGAATTAAAAACATTGGTACTTCAAAGAAATTGTAAACAGTAGGGGTTTGAGTTCTTCCTTTCTTGGCCAAAAGTTCTGCCACCTTGTTACCCCTTCTGTTGACAAGCTGAAAACCTCCAAAAGAAACTAATTTTGTTGCTTGTTTTGTTACTTCATCTAAGATTGCCTTTCTCTGCCAGCTGATTGTAGAGTTTTGTCCTTCTAAATAATTAATAGTTGATTTGTTATCCCCTTCAATGACCAGATTTTGCAGTTCATTTGTAATGGACCATTCTGTCGTTCTGAGCAGAGCTAGAGCTTCTGCTTCTTCTGCTGATGAAGTTCTGCACCTTGCCAATCCTGCTCCTTTGTAAGCCCCTGTCCAATTACGTAAGATAAAACCAATACCCGCATCAGTTTTAGAAGATGTCCAAGAGGCATCACAATTAATCTTTAAAGTTCTAGGCTTTGAGAATTCCCAAGTATCCGTAGGTTTAGTTTTTGTGCCACTCTGAATGGTTGTTGGTATTCTGTGAGCACATGGATGCCAATATTCATAATGTTGTGATATTACTTTGACTAGTTGATCAGGAGATCTCTTTATGTTTTGGGGTAATTTGTGTTACTTCCCCTGTAAAGATTGGTAATTTGCGTTACCTCCCATACAATAATAAAATTAGCAAAACCTCCTCTCGTCATTAATTTCGTCTATTCCAAGTTAGCTGACTCAGCACTAACTTACACGTGATTTTTTGTAGGGAAGGTAATGCAAACTACCAATCTTTACAGGAGAGGTAACGCAAATTACCAATCTTTACAGGGGAAATAATGTGAATTACCCCAAAGAATTAATTTTAAATTCTCGAACCCAAAACAAAAAGAACCCAAAACAAAAAGAACATAGAGGATACACTAATTATTTCAGCCTTTTACCTAACGAACAAACAAGCAAGAAGATAAAAATTGCATTTGAAACTAACTCTACGTACCAAATATGAATGGTTCTATTTAAACACAAAAAGGACTTAGAAAATATCATGATAAATCGAATTCTAATTAAACTAGAAGTTAAAAGGGAATACACTTAAGATTACAGAATCCCAAAACAGAGGAGTTAATTTGCAAACCAATAACACCAAAATTAAAAGAGGCCAAAGGAGAAAAATACCGAGATTGATTAAAAGATCGAACGACTGATTCCATACACCAAGGAATCTAGGGAAATACCCATCAATTCAAAGCCAACTAAAAAGATAAAAACTCAAGAAAGAAAAGATAAAAAGCATGAATACTTGGAAAATGCGCATATCAACAATCTTTTTCTAAGAGTTTCCTACAGAAGCACAACTGATCCTCCAAGGTAGAAACCCCACTAATCTATGCACCTTAATGGTTTCTTCCTTTAACCAAGTGCACATACACTTGTTCCATAAAACACACCAAAAAGAATTAGACTGGTATTAAGATTTTTTCTAAAAAAAAAAAAGAAATTACATACACCCGAACAGAGATTATCATCCCTAAAAATATTGAGGATTACAAACTTTTCCATGTTTTCGTTTTCTTTTTCTTTTTTTTAAAAAACAAAGACCCTAATGCTAAACAACACAGAGGGAAGAAAATGTGCCAAAATGAATTTATATTAGATTTTAAATCAAAGGATTAACTTGAAATAAGGATTTTTGAAAAGACAGGGACGGCCATCAAGGACTAAATAGGAGAACCCAATCAAACATTGGGGTTCAGGTCTAACACCAACAACTTTTAGATCAGGACTATAAACAAACACTTTGAAGGCAGATCACAAAAAAATGGGCAAGAAACCAATCCAATTCAACGTTTGGAATTAAAGATAAGATAATTGAACTGCCAAACACAGTATCACAAACCCAATCGACATTTGGGTAAAGCAAATTAATTAAGAATCAATTACTTGGATCAAAATCCAAGATTAAGTCATAGAAGGATATAAACAGAAGACCCATGAAATAAGAC
Source organism: Papaver somniferum (assembly GCF_003573695.1). Classification (NCBI taxonomy): domain Eukaryota; kingdom Viridiplantae; phylum Streptophyta; class Magnoliopsida; order Ranunculales; family Papaveraceae; genus Papaver; species Papaver somniferum. Next base: position 11,461,478 of record NC_039361.1, read on the forward strand.
CGAGAACTCCCCAAAAAACCCCAGCTCCCTAGCATTCTAGTTTTTACCACTAATAGGGAGTTTAAGGGTTTCTTTCAAACTCCCCCACGACTAACGGGGTTTTCTAGGAAGTTTGGGAGACTCTTCTAAACTCTCCCACGACTAACGAGGATTTTGAGAGACTCCTTTGAACTCCCCCACAACTAACGAAAAAAAAACCCAACTACGCTCGACTCCCCCAACTCCCTTGAGGACTAACACCCTGTTAGTTCCCATGTTATTGTTGTATCTAATACTACAATACTCACAACAACCTAGAAAGGAGAAAGGAGATTCAATCAAAACCCAAACACGAACAAGAATTCAATAAGAAAATACATGTGATATTGAGAACCACATCTTGGATTCTCATTCCGCACCGAAGAGAAAAATAAAAATAAAACAGAAAATGTAGAAATTAATTTAGACAAAACCTAAAAATTCATCACATCTATGCTTATCAAACTTATACAAATATTCCCCATAACAATTCGAGGCATCTTAACTTTAAATCTTAATTTAACTTAAATATGTGGATATAAACGTAAATACCATTTAACTTTCACAATACCATTTAACACTCACGTTTCATAATTTTCCAACCTTTTTAGTAGAGCTTTCAGCGAGACAAAACTGTTCACATGTGGAATTACTTGCAAAACTCTTCCACCGAAATTACCATCCACAAGTTTTTTTACATTTCTAGTTTTTTGATCAAAAAGGGCTAGAATGGTTCGATCAAACCAAAATAGAATTTCACCACTCTTAGTGAAAGCAATGGGCAAATTCTCTGCCCAGCCTGAACCAGGAGGAGCTCCTAAACTGAACTCTTTAACCCATGTCCTATTAGGCCGCCAATTTTTTTTATTATCGTGCTTACCACTCACTGTGTAAGCACTGCTGCCATTTTTTTCTGTTGTTGTCTTCCTGTACCACCATACGACGACAACGTTAGTGAGTTGGGCATAAATACACAAATTTCCCTGTAACACCTGAAGTTGGAAAAAGTCTGAATCATAGCCTGCATGTTGGTTTTTAAAACAAGGTGGCGATGGTACCTCATAAAACACCTCCTCAGCTAAATCAAAAGCCAATATCTTCCAATCATAGTAATTCAACCAATGAAGAGATCCATCTACGAGAACTCCAGTTGAGATATAACGGTCACTTTCAGGACGCGCTAAATAATGGTCGCAGAGCTGTTCTTTGTATCTCCAGTCACTATCAACGCCCAAAGTGTATACCTGGACATATCCAACACGGCTCCTGTTAGTGAAAAAAGGTTCATTCGGGTGGGCGCAAATTCTAACAACCTTGTATTCACTAGTCGAAGGTATATAACCGAATCCAGATGTAACAGTGACATGATTCAATTTATTAATAACGCATTCATTATCAACGTATCTTGGAAGGTACATCTCTTCTTTTGTAACGGGGTTACAGATGTATATAGGATCTCCGCACACCAACGTAGAATCATCTGATACTGAGAAACATATCAAACCATTGCAAGAACCAACGAGAGTAAAACTCGGGTCTACCGGAAGTTTTTGTGGCTTCAATCCAAATCCCTTGATTTGTAACTTACCATCGTAGCAATCATATTCGCCATAATAAGGGACTTCTCTAATCTGTTTTCTAATACATGAGTATTGATCAGCCAAGAAAAGAAAACTCACCTTAATATGTCTGGTTTCGCAGTTAGAAGAGACTTTGTGACAGAAATATTGTTTAAACCGATGATCATCAGGACCACCCTCTTTACTGCTGTTGTCATGGTCGTGGAGAAGTAGTTTTGGCTGTCGATCTAATTGTGAACGAGCAAAGTGAGAATCATCCAGAAGTGGGAGATTTCGCCAAGTTTTACACACTTGTTTCCATTGCAAGATGCATTCCACGGGCAGTCTTGATAGTATGTCTTTTATAATTTCAACTGGAAGAACGTTTTCCATCTTAAATCACCAAAAAGAAAAATCAACAACTAGAGCTGACTTGGTCACAACAAGAGCAGGGTTTTCCTTCTCTTCTAGGATTAGGTTTTTTGCTTTGGTGAAAAGAAATAATAAATCGGGTACAGTTTTCATATTGTTCAAACACTGATTACCCTGGTCAAAAGAAAGCACTTTTCTCTTACGGAATTGCCGGGAGGAAGTTTGACCGAATTTTGGCAATTTTTAATCGTAAAAAAACCTCAACTACTGTATAAGCCCATTGGCGCCCTTTAATTCATACATAAGCCCATTGGTGCTTCATGATCTTGATTCTAGGGGTGAGCGTGGACCGATATGGACGGGTTTTTACTTCATCCGCATCAAATCCTATTCATTACGGATTCCATTGATGAACGGATTGGGTATGAATAATTCAACGGATTTGTTTTTAGTTAAAATTAATAATGAAAAAATAAAACAAACGTAGATGACTTCTTATAAAACCTACACACTCTACATATGTGTATAAATATAAAAATGATATGGATAACACTCCAAACAAACACCTTAAAAATCCCTATACTACTTTTGTATTTTCTAAAAACTATATAAATGTGTTTAATCTAACAGATGTGGATGTCCAGCAGATTTTCAAGGTTGCATCCGGGCCCAATCCGTAATCCATTGAATTTTAAAATTTCCATCGCATCCAACCCACTAACAAACAGTCTGACATCCATCCACAGTAATGCCATTGGTCCCAGTTAAATCCGCGGACTACGAGCCAACTGCTCAACCCCAAATCTTGAATAATATCCATGATGAGATGACAGGGATAATAAGAAGGACTAAACCTGAAAGTATACCACAAATTAGTGAAACAATCATTTTAATAATAAGCAATTTTGAGGGACTCAAATGAAATGAAAAATACGATTCAGGCCCAAATCGGACTGAGTTCGGCTCTTCAGTCCAAAGACTCCATACCAGTTTTGAACTTGGCAGTTTAGTCCAGGAATTTGTTGAAAGATGGAAAATAAACGTATAATCTCGTACGCGTTACGAGTTATTGTCCATGCAATGGACGACAAATCTACGTAATAATATTTTCTCCATGGATTATTAAAGTCGTTGTTTTCTCCCTTATAGTAGCATCTTACAGAAATGGGTATCACTGAATCAGTCCCACAGCCTATTTGATATTTTGACTCGGTTAGGCACTCAACCCCTAATAAGCAATTCGGAGTACGGAGAGAATTTCAGGACGATACCCTAGCCACGATTTCTAGTATACGTACCCGCGAGTAGGATTGTTAATAGGATACTAAATTCCGTAAACGATAACCCGAGTTTCTATAGGTAATTTTCCGACATAACGGTAATCGGAAATCGGTACCGAAAAATTATCAGTAATTTTTGTCTTAACGTAGCGGTAAGGGTTACCATAACCATTAATTATCATACCAGTAGTACCACGTATGCACGTGTGTATATCCCTGCTAGTGTGTTTTTGATTTTTTTTTTTTTTTTTGCAAGAACATGTAACTAAGTAAATTTGGAACATTATGTGGTTACTTTTTGTTTGGCATAGATTTTGAAATGAAATTTTCTTATTTTGAACTGATTTTCGGCCTGAAAAATAGGTAATGTCAAAAAGAATCAGATAACGGTATTTATCGATAATTTTACCGATATCCAGTAACTTAAGGAAACGGTATCGGTTTATATTTTAAGAATTCCTCCGGAAAGTATGGGTATCGGAATTCCGATAAAAAATATCGGCAAAGGTACCGGTAGAGGCAGTTACCGTTTCGATAGGTTCCATTGACATCCCTACCCGCGAGACACTGCTGGTCGTGATGCTGTAATTCCTAGCGCACATCCCCGCGAGATACTTCTGGTCACGTAGGTTTTGTAGAGCATAAAACTTCCCCGAAAGACTTATGAATCAGAACAGCCATAATTACAGCATGTCTTCGAGAGACGAAGTTGATTGTGATGCCATGATTCCTAATATGCATCCTCGACGAGATACTGCTGGTCATGTAGGCTCTATAGGTGTGTAAAAACGTCCTCGATGGACTTATGGCCCAGAGCGGAGACATGCATGTCTCATGTAAGAAAGACTCACCCTATTTGAGATCAAGGACTGATTCCTAGTACATCATCACGAGATACACTGCTAATGTCTACTTTAGGCTCTGACTCGGCTTACCGAGGCTTCAGAATAATTCTTAGGACATCCCCGCGAGATATGTTCGTTATTCTGCCTCTAGGCCCTTTCGACAGACTCCTAGAACATCCTTCCGAGATACACTGGTCATTTCGGCCCCATAAACATGGACACAATTGATTCATATCATATCTCTGCAAGATTATGATTGATCGCTGTCGTATGCGTCAAAAATAAATTACTTTCTCACAACTCAAAATAAATAATATAGCAAGGGTAAGAAAGCATTGTTCCCACAGAGAGGATTTAGGTTGTCAAGTTGTTTCGGTTTCCTATATAAACAAGGGGTGATTTCTGATTTTTATGTAAAGGAAAATAAACTAAAAGCAAATAATAAAATAAACAAGCAAATCAATAAGATGAAGATATTGGTCAAGGATTAGTTTTCATTCACAAACATGAATTTGTAACAATAACTAGAATTGATATTTAATCTCAACTTTTATCAAAAGTCCTAGGATACCTTGATCGCAAGAATATCCCACTAATTTCCTCTTGTCATCAACAAACACATTAAAAGATGCGAAAGTGAATTCTTCCTAGAAAGCAACCTAATGTTTAAAAGCACAATTAAGTTTAACTCCCTAAGATCACTAAGTTCTATGAAATAAGACTAATCAATGCAAACGAACGTGTAAAAGCACTAATCCGTTTTAACGAAGGTTATGATCCACATGTGACTACTAGGATGTATCACTACAAGCAATAATCACAATTATGCTACGTGTATTCAAGGTGTATCACGTTTACGTATAATAAACCCTAAACTAGCAATAGATATGATTACGAGTTCTACCAATTTGCAACTTGACAAAACTAACAGTCAATCATACATGACGATATTTCTAGCGAATCATAATCGACAAAACATGGAGACAAAACTAATTTATTGAATGAAAACCCATATTTGGAAATCCAACTTATTCCTTAACCAATAATAAAATCTAAGTACTCATGGCATAAGAGTTCATCACAAGGAAAAAAAAAAACCCATATTTCGAAACCCTAGGCTAAAAGTAGAGGAAGAGATAATATATTAGATCCCTGGTCAAGAAGTCTCTTATATAAGTGTCAAAGTTGTAGAAGTGCCCGTGTGCCAAATCCCAGTCTGCACAGCTCGCCATCATGCCATAAAAATCTCACGGACAAGTCTGTCTTGGCAATCCCTTTAAGAAATCTTACTACTGGGCCTCACAAAGCTGGATAGTCCAGCCCGTTTCCTTGTGTGTCTGTCAGTTAAAGAAGACTAACAATACAATTCGTTCTCTCGGCCAGATTTCCTATCTGTGTTTGCTTACGGATCTCCTCCTAGTTCCCTGTAATTTCCATATTCTCGCTTCTCCTTGCATCCAAGTAGTAGCTCATCAACAGCGTGCTCGATAACATCACTCTCGCAGCAGCATCAGCCATATTCATCACTAGCTGCATCTCTTCCTTGTAGCTCCAATTCCACCACTGCCTTGGCTTACACGACTGCTACTCCAGTGTTTTGACCTCAGCTCTCAGCTCCAGTGCGCCAATTCGGTCCCTCTGAGCATCGCCTTCATGCCATACTTCCTACAAACTCAGACCTGCTCATACTCAACACTAATTCATAGGCAAACACTAGGTCAGCATCTCATCCTCATTCTCGAGCCATAACTTACTCGGGTCTTCCGTAGCTTCAAACACCACCTCAGCTATTGCACCTGCCTTCTTTCAATCTCAGTATCACCCTCACTGCAGCCACAAGCTCAGACCTTTGTTTTGCACCACCAACAACATCACCAGTAGCAGACCAACTGCAACAACAGCTCTCTGCATTCGATCAAACACCCATGAAACCATCCATTCTTCCCTGTAGTTCAAGCTCAATCCAGTACTTAAGCTTCACCAGCTGCAAAACATAGTTCACCTGCAACATCCTACACATTCATCTAACAGTTTCCAGTAGCCTCAGATCAACATTGCATTCACCCATGATAATCACCATTTTCCCGTAGTCTTATTTAT
>NC_039361.1:11467862-11469590 GCF_003573695.1 Papaver somniferum
TTATCACCATTATTCTTCAATTGAATCAACCATTAACCCTTGATTTCAGAACCTAATTATCAGCACAATCAACACATCCCCATGAAAATCTTCACTTCAGTTCACGAACCAGCAGCAACTCTTAATCTTCCATCACGTGATTGTCCAATTGATTTACTTCTCCATTTCGATTTCAGCTTTATCGCCATGAAATTCAGCAGCCGAACTGCTGCCTCTGTTTCCTCTCTTTCTCAGACAAACCAAATGATTAAGAAGAGAGTGCTTCTCGATTTAGGGTTATAAGGGGAATGGGTGGATAATTGACACCCACTCATCAGGATAAGGGCCACCAACTGAAGTAACAACCCCTTAGTGATTTCATTTCTACTGTCATTCCTGCGAGACTGACAGTTCAACTCAATTCAGTTAACAAATTCCGCAACTCTATTATGGTTCAAAAGCTTGCAGCTTCTTCATATGAAGTCGGAATGACCTCATTTTTTCACCGTTGGCTTCGTCTTTTCGTCCTCTTCAAGTTGATGAGAAGAAATCCATGATTTGAGCGAGGTCCACTTCTTTTTGCTTCATTGACTCCAAAATACCTAAATAACTCTAAAGCAATCATAAGATACATAATTTACAAGAAAACTCGCAAAGAAAGCATAAATACTAGATATAAAATTAGGTGTTTTAGACACCTATCAGATTCCCCCACACTTAGACTTTGCTAGTCCTCGAGCAAATCAAACAAAACAATTCTAAAACATACAACTCCGTGTCGTCGAGGCTACGGTCACACTTAGCACGTATAACAAGCCTTTAAACCCCTAGGTGTCCTTATTGGACGAGTTATAGTCTCGTGAAGGTTTACAAGAGGTGTACCTACAAAAACTATACTTCCAAACTTACTAGTTCTCCGAAATGATAGCATCCAACACGCTAAGAAGACATAGAGATTCTGCACACTAGTCATAAGAAGTTAGACACATAAATGAACACAATCTCATCCTTAAAAGTTGAGAGAGAAATAACCATCCATTCTCGAAAGAAATTCGTGTTCGGAGTGATCAAAAGTCTCGAATCTGCCTCACAAGAAAGGATTTTATGATATTGCTCTCAATAATAAACATCTTTTTATGGGTCACACATGTGTCGAGGTAGGAATGAAGAGAGAATCCTGCGACACGTTGAATGGTAGGAATGCCAAACCCTCCGATTTGTTTTGAAAACCCACATCTTTTATTCATTTTGAAAACCCTTTTTTTTTTCTGACGATCTCTAAGAAAGGAAATCAACCACTTAAAGAAGGTGGGAATATGCTTACTTACCTCGTTATCCATTCGGCGTGCAGTTAGCACCCCTCTCACAGCATCCATAGAAATGTCTCCGGTCTTCAACTCTTGATGATGAAATCTTGAACTTCGGTCTTCAACTGTCGATGATAACTCTTGAACTTCGTAGAATCTTGACAATGTGATTCTTTCCTCTAATTCCTTGTTGCTTGAAACTTCATTGTGGATATTCCTTCTTTCCATTGGCTTTATTGAAAGAAAACAAAACTAAAAACGAACTATATAAACCCAAAATATGATACAAAGGATTTTTCTTGTCTCTTTTTTGTTGTCTCTTTTTTTTTCTTTTTTTTATTGAGACAAGAAAAATAAAAAAAATATAAAATAAAAACAAAACAAAATAATAAAACTAATAATAAACCTAACAAAAATTTTACTTTTTTTTTTTCTTGTCTTT
>NC_039361.1:11769711-11961085 GCF_003573695.1 Papaver somniferum
AGAAGTCCAAGGTTCAAGATATCATGGAAAGAAAACTAAAGAAAGTCAGCAAAATAAGATTTCTGCTTTTCTGCATCCTCCAAGACTTGCAAAGCAGCTTTCTCCGCCTCCAGCTTCTTGGTCAGCTCAGCAACTTCATCCATATTCTTCAACACGGCATCACTGGTGGTGAAAGGAGCGTAACCTTCCACTGCTTTCCTGATAGCATCAATCTTTTGACGAAGCCATTTCAGATTAAAGGCAAGTTCTTCAGCTTTCTTCAAGTTGTACTCCCAATCAAAGAGTAAATCTCGGGTGACAGTATTTCCAGCTGTGATGCGGATGTCATTTATAACACGCAAGATGGCTTCTACTTTCCTCGTCAAGAAATAACTATGCTCCGGATCCTTGGTAACGACGATGTGCCCATACGTCTTCCACGGTTTCTTGTACATAGCAGCATATCTAATGGGAACGCTAAATCCACCAACAAACCTGCGATATGGGAGTATCTCACCAAATGGAGGAGTAAAAGCAGTCCCTGCGCTGGGATACTCATGCACTATTATCCGGTTCTCAGTCGCTGGAGCAGCGTCAGCAGTCATAGGAACAACTTCGGTTGAAGCAGCTTCTTCCATTCTCGATTCGGGTTCCACCATCTCACGCAAAATTGTAGTTTCAGTCACCTCCACGTCATCAACAACAATCTTTCCATGACCTTGAGGTACAAGTATGGAGGTATCATTATCAACGACTCCATGGTTGCTCAAGTCATCATTGTTGGATCCATTATTCCCAAATTCAGCATTTGTCACCTAATGTGAAGATTACATGGGATTAGAATGATTCAAGCGTGGAAACCCAACAAAACCATAAAACTCAGAATGTAAGTGAACTAACATCATCTAAGTTCCTTATTATGCACCCAAGATATGCACAAATAGTGTAGAAGTCATGAAACACGTTTTCAAACAAGCTCAGTTGAAGAGATTTTACACTGCCATGTATTCAAAAGAGAACTGGGAGCAATTGATAAGGAATTTAAGTTTGGGTCATATACCATTCTCTTTGTATGGATGTTGACTACAACATATCAAATTTCATAGCAATCGGATGAACGAGCTAACAGATGTGGCCAAAACATCGGACAACATGCAATCTGGAAAAGTTCTGAAGGTCTCCTGGAAGTTCACTATTTCGCCTTTTTCATTCCCTAAACATGTTCAAACTTCAAAGATCTTCTTTTCTAAATCTTGGAAATTTCCTGGGCTTGAAGATACATATGCAAAACGAGAAAATATGACTTCGGACGAGGATTCTACACCATTTCTAGTAAAATCTGAAGTCTGAAATTTTCTGGTGACGTATTTCGGCAAAGTTATCCATCAATTCACACGGATTTTCATTCATTCATTCACGAATCAGCGATATCATACTTCTTTGAAGAAATTACAGGAGATATACTTACTAAGGGAGTCTCTAAATCATTTGAAGCCTCGGCAATGCCAGAATCTCCGTTGACAACACCGCTATCTCCATTCGGTTCGGGATATCGGGAATTCTCCAGATTCTCATGTCCCAAAGAAGAGTGCGCTTCATCAACATGCTTCTTATATAAAATGGTTTCTTCCTGGATTCATCAACAAAAATTATTATTATTGTATTCAAGGAGATGCCGCGATCACCTGCAGGAAAGAGATATTTACATCGACTTCTTCATCAGTACTGGATTCCTGAATTGTTCGCCTGGGAACAAGTTGAAGGCCGTCAATCGATGGAGAAAAGGTCTGAAAAGAAATAATAAAACCTTGGTCTTGTGATCCTAATTGCACGAGAAGGAAAAAGTCATGACACAAGGAGCGCTAACAACTCACCAAAGAAACGGCTGGGGACTGCACGTCATTTGCTAACATCCTGTAGTCATTACTTCTGGGTGCTCCGCCCCGAAGACTTTCTTCCATTTCCGAGGAGTCTACATTGATCTGAAACCTCACTACACGATCATCCTGTGGTATAGTTGATGAAATAACCAGGAGTACAACTCAGTATGAAGGATCTCTCACCATCACTCAGAGGTCCCAGAAGTACCATTTCTTGAAGTTGCACCCGCGGATATGTCATCCCTGGAAACATAGTCTTTGAAAGTGTCTTCATGGGAGTCAGTCATCTTGCAAAGTGGTTCTGATAGATGCACAACATTCAGCGCATCATTCAAAGCGCAGGATTCAAAAAAACAACGAATCATGGAATAAAGATGCTCACATCAGCGTCTGCAAAAATGGTAACTTTCAACTCTTACATGTTTACGATTCCACTAACAATACATGAGTTAATACTTCAAATATTGCTCGTTCCTTCAAACCTTCTAAGACGAGCAAAATTCTGACATGATTTTCATAAAACCTTGAACAACCCACGTAAATTTTACAATGTGAACATTCACTGGTTTCTCAAAATCTGGACAGACGTCCATTCTACGATTGTGAAAACTCACATATAAACATTATTTTACCATATATAATGGTCTACATTCAACAGTTGTTCAAAATCAAAACATGATTTTACAAACTATATAAATATTTAACGTGAAACTCATGTAAATTTGGAAAATATATCTACATATTTTTGCTCCCTCGCACGAGCATCTGTCTCTGAAGCAAGAGTATATTCTCAAAGATTTCTGAAAGCTCGGGATAAATTTTTTTCTCTCGTTCGAGCATCCACCTTTGAAACGAGAGTTTATTCCACTTTGTGAAATCTCACATATTTAAAAAATAAAATTTTGTTTTTCGTGAAAGCTCATAGACAAAATTTTTATCATTAGACTCAGGTCTATTTTGTTGTTTCTTAAACTAACGAACGAACGAGCGTCCGTGCTAAAACAGATTCCTTTCTTGGGCCCGACCCGCGAATCCTAAACGACCAAGGTTCCATCACCAAATCAGCGGTGCTACCACTTTATGATCCTCAAACGATGCTCTATCATGCCACTAAGATCTTCATTCAATTCATGGTATGCTCGCACTATCAAAATCTGGTAACGTCTTAACTTACGACTAAGTTCAATTACTTATATTGTTTATGACCGGAAAATCACCATTCAATGCTGACTGAGGAACACGGCTTTCCTCACTAAGCAGAGGACTTAATGTAGATGGTGGATTTTCGACAAAGGCTAAAATCATAAAACCATAATTATACGAACTCCTGATCCAGCAATCAGATGTGAGTATTGAAACACAAGTCTCTCATCGAATCCTCTGACTGAGAATACTTTCTCTCAGAGTACATGCAGATATGTAGTCTCTCGGCTGGACAACGACATATCTTATGAATACTGAACACTTCAGTAATTATTTCTATATATAATCACGAGATTGACGGCTCCTAGACAGCTTGCTCTGCTAGTATAGAGCGATAACGTCTTCAGGATACAAACAACGAGTTTTCCTGACTATATAAAGGATATGAAGCTCCAGCAAGCTCATGTCAGAATAATTAATGCTCCTAGATAGCTTGCTCTGCTAGTATAGAGCCATAAGTTAATTATTCCTAAATTCTTGGATTCATTCACTGAATTTCCGAATATATTCAAATATTTTCGCAGTATTTCATTACTTCAATCTATGGTTCTTCCCAGCAGAATTCCATGGGTTAGTATTAAATATTCAACGCACAGGCATCTGAGCTACCTCTGAGTAAGCCCCGCTCAAAAGGTGCAAGTGTACTCAACGATGATACACTAGCAATCACCGCACGAACGAGTATTTCAAAATACGACGAAACGATGAATCTATGCAAAATATGAAAGAAAATAATAAATAATTAAAATATTGACCAAGGCGCCAAGGGATTGGGCTCATCGACCGGCCGGCCATGTCGCGGCCAATCCCACGCCAGTTTTATATATTTATCATATTTTTTATTATTTTCCTTGATCTTATGAAAATCCTTTCATTTGAACAAATATCTTTCGTTTTGAAGAAACTCCTCAGTTTCATGGTGTTTCCTTCGCACCAAGGAAATAATATAAAATTGGGAAAAACATTGTGGGGCCTTGATTATTGGCCAACCGGCCATGCCTTGATCCCGGCCGGCCCCACGCCTCATGGTTCCTCATTATTTTATTATTATTTCCTTAATCTCATGAAAACTCATTCATCTCATGGTATTTTCACAGATCCATGAAAAATAATATAAAATTAGGGAAACTCGTGGGACCGGGCCCCAGCCGACCGGACATGCCCAGCCGGTCCCACACGCCCCTTTATTTTTTTATTATTATTTTAAAGTTTCCTTCATCCCATGAAACTCCTTAATTTCATGGTATTTCTCTAAAATTAGGAAAATTCCTTCAAATCAAGGAAAAATACACGAAAAATACATAAAAATTAGGGAAACTCGTGGGACCGTGCCCAAGCCGGCCAAGCCATGCCCTAGCCGGTCCAACATGGAAACTCCTTCACTTTAAGGAAACTCCTCAATTTCAACAAAATTACTTGATTTCATGATATTTTCATAAAATCATGAAAAATATTATAAAATTATAAAAAGATACCATGGGACTGTGGTCACTAGCCGGAAAACCATGCCTTGGCTTCAGCGGTCCCACGCCTCATTATTCCTTCATTTTATAATTATTTTCCTTCATCTCATGAAGTTTCCTCAGTTTCAACAAAACCCTGATTTTGTCATATTTTCTCAAATGATTGCTCAAACGCACGCCAAAAAATATCAAAATTCTCAGGTCTGAGACACGGACACCCTGGCGATGTGAGCATGTTACCTTGACCGACCAAGGTTGGCTCTTTGGCTTGCAAGAAGCCGGTCCCACATATTTTCACGATTTGACCTAATTTGCGCAATTGCACGTATTAGGTCCAAAACTCTTCCAAATAATTTTGGAATTTCATAAAGTGATCATCATTCGATCCCACGACCATCTAGGGACGGTTTCATCACCCCTTGGTCGGTCTCTCACCTCTCCATAATTAATTAGGTTTTATCACCTAAGGCTCGGACGAGCATTTTTCGAATAAATGATTAAACCAGCATTTAATCATTCTTTCATCAACAATTCACCAACTCTTTAAGAGACCTTGGTATTTTCTCACATGAGCATATGGGCGCTACATGGTCGATCCATGATCCCATGTAGCCGATCCCTCCTTCATTCCATGGTTGATTTTTAAATAAACCATCAATTGGTCATCAATTGATAAAATTAGGGTTTCTGAGTCCAAGGATCATAATTCCAGATTCGAACACTAATAACTTTACGATGATCTCATGATCAGTAATCTTATTAATTATGCTCGGTTCAACTACCAGTATTCTAATTAATATTTTATTTTGGTCACTCTACCAATATTTTATTCATCAGACGAGCAACACTTGCTCAGATACGCAATATTTGCTCAAATCAAAGAATATTGGTTCAACTATCAATATTCAACAATTCATCGAATGAGCAATACTTGCTCGCCTCAACTATCAACGTGAGAATTATACCTCTGTCTCAACAGACACGTTCAATTCATGAGTTCCAGAACATTTTGCAAAATCATGTTCAACTCAGCAAATACATGGACTCATCGTCCCATAAAGTCATGAAGTCAACAACTGACTAATTAACCACGAGACGTCAATCGTGTCACATGGGGGTGGGGGGGATATTAACTAGGGTTTTGGTCTGGCGGTCTACGACACGTGTGTTCATACATACGATGGAATGTGAGCAAGTCGTGCACTCAGTTGAAGGAGTTAACAAAGTATTGGATGGAAAATCAACTAAGTCTCCACACGATGAGCAACTGGTTTCAAACACGATTTCCATTTCCCCACTCTTTGATTCCATCAACTGGCACACTTCATAGGATCATGGTGTCTACAATTCCAGCAATATAAATAAGTCTCTGAAATCATGATTGAATATACAAGAATCTCACGTCTCACAGACAACACGATATCAACACCTCATCAATTCAACAATTACTCTCAACTGAGAAACTTCAATCATTCAGAACTTATCTTATTCAGAATACACAACACGCCCACAATCTTTGATTACCATTGATTCCACACATTTCTCAGCTTCCCTCCTACAGATCAACCCATCCTATGTTGTGACTGAATTTACTCCGGAACGACCATTGCCTTGGTTTAGGCCGGAGTACTACAGATTGATCTCTCGAATTCAAAGCACTCCCTTCTTGCAGTGCATCTGTGTGAGGTTGAACATTTCGCTCAGTTCAAGGAGTCTCCTCCCGTACGGTCGTCTCCTCAATCCCGTGAAAACCAGCAAATCGTTTTTCCCCATCTACACTTGGTAACAAAGCATTCAATATTCACAGTTAGATGAAAACCTGATTAGACTCAAGCTAATATCTTTCAACCGTCAGATCGAACTTAGCTTGTTACACAGAAATGAAAAGTGACTTTCTTTAGATATGAGTAACCTTACCTACACGTGTACACCTTTGTTGGATCAACAATAGTTAACCGAAGTTATCCATATGAACACTTTCATATCAACCTTATTCATCTTAACCATAACTAGTTCAGATGACTCAAATGAAACTAATTCTAGAGTTGTTCAATTGTTTATATTCTCATAGAAGTATATAAGACACAATTGAAGCAAAATTGATTTTGATTCACTCGAATGAAGTCATGAACATTATATCCACGGTTTGCAAAAGATTGCATTCCTTATTATATAAATGTATTAGTTCATGAACAAACCGATTGTAAAACTTAACTTACTCAGGTATGCATACGGGTATGCACACCTAAGTACCCAGACTAAGTTTAGGTTCGCCAGTATGCGAACGGGTAATCATACCACCAAACTCAGCAGAAATTCCCGGACCTGAACCTCACGCCAGTACGCGTACTAGTATGCGTACAAGGTTCCCTGACTTTCATCAACCAACCAGTACGCATACAAGTATGCATACGATGGTTCCCGGACTTGGATCACATATATGCAAGTACGCACACTATGCTTAAATCCAATCATGCTTAAGTGTTCTAAACTCCATTTCAATCGTTGAAACATTCTCGGAAAATGACAATAGCTGTCTCACATAAACTATTAGCTTCAAAGCAATTTTCAAGTGATCGAATGATCCATACGAAACGTTCCGAGTCTACATCAAATGGTTGTCTCACACAAATAATGTAAGATGTTACAAGGAGATTTTCACATGATCATCTTTTGACTTTCATCAAGAATATAAGATGAACTTGGTTAAAGAGAAATCTTATCAACACATATTTCGAGAAATATGTAAGCGAGTTAACCTCAGCTCGAAATATCAAATGTGCATAATTGAAGTCTATATAGCTATACGAATTTTGTATCAAATAGGAGATAGAGTAGATATACTTTTGAGTAATAAATGAGTTCAAGTTTCCACATACCTTTTGTTGATGAAGTTCCACAAGCTCCCTTTAGTGGTTCTTCGTCTTCAATCGATGAACGCCGTGAAGTCTAATGCTCAACTACACTTTCTATCCTAATCCGAGACTTAGCTATAAGTAGACTAGAAATCAAGACTTATAGTTTTGGAAACTAAACTTGACAAACATGCTTGAGATAGCAACGCTTGTGAGTTCGACCGAAAAGTGCTTTAACAATCTCCCCCTTTGTCAATTTTAGTGACAAAACTATTAATACATATGGATTACAAAATAAATAAACTTTGTAGCTCTCAATCAAAATGCTTGATTTCCTTGGTTCTTCAACATTACTCGAAATCTTCGTCACTTCCAAGTACTCTAGTGATTCTGAACATTTTCAACTCAGCATCATAGTTGTTGAAGATCTGTAGCTATAACAATGATAAAGCAGTTGCTCTCAGTCATTGTTATACAGTGTCATAGTATTATCAGGGGCGGAGCCACATGGAGAGGTGGGTTTGCAATTGCACCCCCTCAAATGTGAGCTCCTAAGCTAATTTGAGCTATATTTATCCAATTTTTAGTCATTTTAACCCTTTTTGACCCCCTCAAACATGCGTTGATTGATAGCTTGCCCACCCATTTCTTAAATCCTGGATCCGCCCCTGAGTTATTACACAACATCAAAGTCCAATTGTATCACAACTTTGACCACAATACTATGATGATATGTATCACTCCCCCTTAGTCAATACTTCATCTCACATGAAAACCACTCCCCCTTAAATAATGATCCATAAACCATATGTATTTCTAGTGTGAACTACACATTAATTCTCCCCCTTTCTGTCAATATAAATTGGCAAAGGTACGGAAACTAGTGGGATCCTAATGAAATTTCCATAGAGATACTTTATGACCAAAAGAGAATATATCAACTTTGTTTCGATGATTTAACCTAGCCGAAACTAGTGTATTCATCAAGGAGTTTATAAAAATACAAGAAAACTCCTACAATATTCCACAGCCGCACTCCCCACAAAGATTTGACAATTAAGCACAAGTTTAATTAAGAACTCTCCCCCATAAAATGTCATTCTCGATAGAACAACAAGAGCGATATTACTTTCTCAAGAAAAAAAGGATTTCTTTGGACATTAACAAATCACATGAAACATGAATTTGTATCCAAAATACCCAATTAAATTAACCACAAGAGAACCCATGATTAATTTTATCGGAAATGCTCACATAAAAGAACTTATGGAGCCGCCCAGTATTTACACAAAGATGTAGATCAGGGAAAGACCAATACTACGGAATATTCAAAGATATATTATATTTTTCATCAATATTTGCATAGAGACATGTAATAGACTTAATATTTGTAAACAAAAGTTCATCCTATCTTCCATCAATATTTGCATAACGACATAATAGGCTTAACTTTTTTTGCAAAAATTCATTCTATCTTTTATTAATAAAGACATGTGATAGACTTAACTTTTGAGCAAATATGAGACAATCATAGTTCACGGACGCAAACACACATATCTCATAACAAGTTGCAATATATAAAACCATAAAGATTAATACTGAAAAATCATCTTACAAATAAACTTTAGAATTTAAGTAAATAAATCTAAAAACATTGCAAGATGAAAGTCATTGGAAATATCTATGCGTACTCACAATAATTGCTATTCCTAACCCTAGTTATCCTTCTTAAAACACAAGAATAAATTCTCATAAGAAGTTTCCTAGACATTTAGGCCTCTAAAAAATTCTTTATTGTCCTCGAACTCCTTGTCGTCAACAACCATAGGAACATAAGGTTCATGAAGAAAGGAGTCAATTCCAACAAACCTTCTAGACTGATGCCGAACTAGGGCCCTCTGAATTTCGAGAGTCCTCAAAATAATGGACTTTATTTGTTGAATATCCTTTCTTATTTCCTTCAACTCTTCAAGATCCCCAAAAAACTTCTGTAGATTAGAAGATACAGTTCTTGGTTTCCTCACATTCCTCCTTTTTCTTTTCAAAGTTGAAGGTACAAGAGATTTATCTTTTTCCTTCATGATTGATGGCTTAACAATCATATTAACATCTTTTCCATCATAAGACATAATGCTTGGATTCTCCATACTAGTATGAGATTGTGAGAGGAATTCACAAATCAGACTCAACAAGCAATCTTGTGATAAAAAGAGTTTTCAGAGAAGGAAAAAGGAATGTAGGG
The DNA here is from genome assembly GCF_003573695.1 of Papaver somniferum. NCBI lineage: Eukaryota > Viridiplantae > Streptophyta > Magnoliopsida > Ranunculales > Papaveraceae > Papaver > Papaver somniferum. The sequence continues at coordinate 11,779,334 of NC_039361.1, forward strand.
TTACAGAACCTTTACACACTAAAGGATTCACGTATGCATAACTCACAACCCTAAAGAAGGCAGAATTATCGATTTTAACCTTCTTTTGTTGCTCAAACAGAGTAAAGTCCTTTTAATATCAATTAGATATGAAAAGATGGAAGAATTCCAAAAAGGTGAAAGCAAGACCAAAAAGAAGAAATATGAAAAAAAAACATTTTCTCTTTTCCTAAAGCATGCAGTGTGCAAGCTCTTTTCTCTTTTTGAACCAGGCACATGAGACAAGATACAAAATCAATACAGTTAAGTTGTGTTGGGGTAAACAATAATCTGTCCACCATAACCTTCTTGAATGGAATTCATAGACCCCTGTTTCACAGACTGTTTAGACCGTATTCTTTTCTCTAGTGGTCTAATTTTTTCTTTGGAAATTAACTTCTTCGGGGAAGAAATGAGATTACATACCTCAGACGATTTCTGAACAAGTTTGAGCTTGTTTGCTAATCGATTTGCTCTTTGTTGAAGTTTGTTGACATATCTTATCTTATGTTTGTACTTGAAACATTTGGAGAGTTCATGACCCTTGGAGAGTTCAGTGTGGAGGATGGTTCAGACGTCATGGATGTGCAGGCTACTAGATAAATGGTGGAACCTGAAAAATTAGAGACAGAATTTCTAATAGACAAGGAGAAATCCATTTAATCCTCCAAGGTGGTTGAAGTTTCTCCCGGAAGAATATCGAGATTGATGTACGTATTGTTACAATTGTCAAAATCAATATTTTCACAGAGGAGTGCAACACTTGATTTTTCGTCTTCATTAGAATCATAGTGATCAGACATTTCATCAAGAGTTGCAGCAAGACCTTTGTTTCCAGTGTATTTTCTACGATTTGGACACTCATTTTCAAAATGACCAAAACCCTTACACTTGAAGCACTGTGGCATATCCTCGTCATCAGTATCTTCAGTATCCCTGTTTTTAAGAGGAACACAATTATGAGGTTTAACTGATGACTTAGGTTTATCTGTAGTGAACCGTTTACTTCTCTTCAAAAGAAGATCTCTAAACTGTCTAGTGATCAAAGAGACTGACTTGTCAAGATCAAAGAGACTGACTTGTCAAGATATTCATCTGATGAATCAGTCTCAGAAGGATCACCTTCAGAGATGCCAACACTTTTACTTTTATCAAGTAATTTAGTGTTCTTTCGTGCTTTGAAAGAAATATCCTTTCCAGATTTGGATACATGCTCATGATCAAAGATCTTTAACTTCCCAACGAGAGTATTTCTGAAAAGCACATCAAGGTTATTTCCTTCAACGATGACATGTTTCTTAGAATCTTATCTAGATGGGAATGATCTGATAATTTTCATCACAATGTCCATTTCAAGAATAGTCTTACCTAATGCAAGAGATGCATTAACAATTTCAGACACTTTGTGATTAAACTCATCAAATGAATCTTCATCTGCCAGACGAAGGTTTTCTCAATCAGAATTTAGGTTTTGAAGCCTAACTTCTTTTTCGCAGGTATTCCCTTCAAATATGGTTTCTAAAATATCCCAAGCATCTTTAGACCGAGTGCACATAGTCACATGGCGTTGAAGATCCGGGGTAATGGCATGGATGCTTGCATTCAATCCGTCAGAATTTTTCTTTGCAGCAAGAATCTCGACAGCATCATAATCACCAATATCCTTTGGAACAGTTACAGTGCCTATTGTAATAAACGGAGGATCATAGCCACTAACAACATAAACCCATGATTGAAAATCACGCGCTTGAAGAAAGGCACACATAGAAATTTTCCACCACAAGTAATTCGAGCCGTCGAAGACTGGCGATACATTTATAGAGATAACACTTCTGTCCATAGAGTCAGATCGCTACTAACACAGACTTATAAGGTCTTAAACGTGTTTGCCTGCTCTGATACCAATTGAAAAAGTGGGGGTCTAACAACCACACCCAATATTTCGCTTAGAAATCTGTGTGGACTAACTCCGATATACTTTCAAGAGAATCAACTATGCATTCAGACTCAATCTTAAGGAAAATATATCAAAGAGTTGTATCTCAATTTCTCAGTACAATCCGCAATCAAATAAGTAGGAATTTTCGAGCCCGATTGAATATAATAAATAAATTGGACGGTGTCAAAAACCAATGTCCAAGTGCCAATCAATTTAATCAACAACCAAAGGTTGGATTCACAATTGATTGAACTTACGCACAACCTGTGATATTTCAATTATATAAACAAATATAATGCGGAAAAGAAATAACACAGACACCAGAAGTTTTTTTAACGAGGAAACCGCAAATGCAGAAAAATCCCGGGAACTAGTCCAGATTTGAACACCATACTGTATTAAGCCTCTATAGACACTAGCCTACTCTAAGTTAACTTCGGACTGGAATGTAGTTGAGCCCTAACCAATCTCACACTGATCAAGGTACAGTTGCGCTCCTTACGTCTCTGAATCCCAGCAGGACTCTACACACTTAATTCCCTTAGCATATCTCACCCACAACTAAGAGTTGCTACGACCCAAAGTCGACTACTTGATAAACCAATCTGTTTCACACAGAAAAGTCTGTTGAATAAATAAATTTGTCTCCCACAGATAAACCTATGAGTTTTGTTCCGTCTTTTGATAAATCAAGGTGAACAGGAACCAATTGATATACCGGACTTATATTCCCGAAGAACAACCTAGAAATATCAATCACCTCACAACAATCTTAATCATATGGTAGGGAAACAAGATATTGTGGAATCACAAACGATGAGACGAAGATGTTTGTGACTACTTTTTATCTTGCCTATTGGAGATTAAATCTCGAGCAAATATTAGAGAAGATAATACTCAATCACGATAGAAAACAACAAGATCAAAACATTTGCAACTACAGAGAAAATAGTTGGATCAGGCTTCACAATCCCAATAAAGTCTTCAAGTCGTTAACCTACAAGGTTTCGTGGAAAACCTAAGGTTAAAGGAGAATCGACTCTAGTCGCAACTAGTATCACACATGAGGTGTGGGGATTAAGTTTCCCAGTTGCTAGAGTTCTCCTTTATATAGTCTTCAAATCAGGATTTGCAATCAATGCTACCTTGGTAACAAAGCCTTCAATATTCACTGTTAGATGAAAAACTGATTAGACTCAAGCTAATATCTTTCAACCGTCAGATCGAACTTAGCTTGTTACAAACAAATGAAAAGTCACTTTCTTTAGATATGAGTAACCATACCTAAACGTGTACACCTTTGTTGGCTCAACAATAGTTAACCGAAGTTAGCCATATGAACACTTTCATATCAACCTTATTCATCTTAACCATAACTAGTTCAAATGATTCAAATGAAACTAGTTCTAGAGTTGTTCAATTATTTATATTCTCATAGAAGTATACAAGACACAATTGAAGAAAAATCGATTCTGATTCACTTGAATAAAATCATGAACATTATAGCCACGGTTTGCAAAAGATTGCATTCCTTATTATATAAATGTATTAGTTCATGAACAAACCGATTTTAAAGCTTAACTTACTCAGGTATGCATACGGGTACGCACACCTAAGTACCCGGACTAAGTTTGGGTTCGCCAGTAAGCGAACGGGTACGCATACCACCAAACTCAGTAGAAATTCCCGGACCTGAACCTCATGCCAGTACGCGTATCGGTATGCGTACAAGGTTACCGGACTTTCATTAACCAACCACTATGCATACGGGTATGCATACTATGGTTCCCGTACTTGGATCACATATATGTAAGTACGCATACTATGCTTAAATCCAATCATGGTTAAGTGTTCTAAACTCCATTTCAATCGTTGAAACATTATCGGAAGACGACAATAACTGTCTCACACAAACTATTAGTTTCAAAGCAATTTTCAAGTGATCAAATGATCAAATATGAAACATTCCGAGTCTACATCAAATGACTGTCTCACACGAATCATGTAAGGTGTTACAAAGAGATTTTCACATGATCATCTTTTGACCTTCGTCAAGAATATAAGATGAACTTGGTTAAAGCGAAAGATTACCAACACATATTTCGAGAAATATGTAAGCGAGTTAAAGTCAGCTCGAAATATCAAATGTGCATAATTAAAGTCTATATAGCTATATGACTTTTGTCTCTAATAGGATATAGAGTAGATAGACTTTTCAGTGATAAATGAGTTCAAGTCTCCATATACCTTTTGTTGATGAAGTTCCACAAGCTCCCCTTAGTAGTTCTTCGTCTTCAATCGATGAACTCCGTGAAGTCTAATGCTCAACTACACTTTTTATCCTAATCCGAGACTTATCTATAAGTGGACTAGAAATCAAGACTTATAGTTTTGGCAACCAAACTTGACAAACAAGATTGAGATTGCAACGCTTGCGAGTTCGACCGAGCAGTGCTCTAACATTAATAATAAAGCAATTGATATTCACCGTTAGATAAACTCATGGTTTAAGATTGAAGCTAAGTCTTCTTATAAATTAAGCAATCAATCTCCATCATTAGATGGTATTAAATTGAGCACACAAATGAATTATACTTATATTTAGATATGGATGAACCGTACCTAAACGTGTATAACCGTTGGCTCAATAATAGTTAACCGAAGTTATCCACATGAACACTTATAGTTTAGCCATATTCATTTAACACCTCTAGATCAAATATGATGATCAATCAATCATGAAACATAATCAAATAAATCTAATTGTGTTTCAAGAGAGTTGTTCAAATGTTCATCGTCTCATAGAAATATATATGAACCATTTGAAACATATTCGGTTTGGTTTGTAATTGTACAAAGTACTTATACAAGAACCATTGCATGAACATAATGCCATGGTTTGCAAAACAAGTTCGCATCCCTTATTTCATTAAAGTTCCAGGGACTTTAGTTCGCAAACGAACCTGAGTTCATGAGTATGTATTTCATACTTACCGATTTTAGAAGCTAACCACTGTGTTCGCAAACAGAGTATGGGAACCACAGTTCCAGACTTACCTAGTTTTAGCTATTTGCTAACAGAGTACGCGAACCACAGCTCCGGAATTAGCCTAGTCTGGCCGTTCGTAAACAGAGTACATGAACCATAGCTCCGGACCTTTGACAGTTAAACCCGTTAGCAAACAAGAGTTCCGGACCTGAACCAGCATTCACATTTCTCATATTAAGTACACATATTGTGTTATACCTAGGCATTGGTAATAGTTCTAAAACTCTCATTTAATCATTGAAACATCCTTATAAGACAACAATGGTAATCTTACACATACCACTAGCTTGAAGTAATTTTCAAGTGATTAATCGATCAATACGGAACTTCCCAAGTTAACATCAAATGCTTGTCTCAAACAAATCATGTAAGATGTTCAAGGTAATTTTCACATGATCATCTTGACTTAGTATTTAGTTACCAACAAATGAATTGTCAAAAACTAAACTCGTCAAGTAGATGATGAAGTTTAGCTAAAGATAAAAAGCTTCCAATACGTATTTCGAGAAATATATATAAACGAGATAAACTCAGCTTGAGATTTCAAATGTGTATAATGTAAAAGTTTATATAGTTATACAACTTATTATCTTTAGAAGATAGAATATAATAGACTTTTGAGTGATAGATTACTTTTAGTCTCCACATACCTTTTGTTGATGAAGTTCCTCCAAGCTCTTCAGTAGATCTTCTTCTTCAATTGGTGAACGCCGTGAAGTCTAATGCTCAAAGACACTTCTATCCTAATCCGATACATAGCTATAAGCAGACTAGAAATCAAGTATATAGTTTTGATCAACTAAATTTGAGATAGCAACACTTGCGAGTTCGACCAAGCAGTGCTTTAACATGATTCTCATTCTTGAGTTGTTGAGTGCAGCTAGAGGTCTTGAAAGCGTTGAATTCAGACGACAATCCTTGTAAGATATGTAAAATTAGATCTTCATAAAAATTGCTCTATCAATTTGTGCTAATTGATAAGAATTGATCGTGCCTTGTTAAAGTAGACCAAAATTTAATCTGAAATCTTCTTCAACGATCCTAGATTTGTCTTGAGGTGCAGTAACCGTGATTTCGTGGTTGTGATATAGTTGCTTTCTTCAGTACAAGCAGAAGAATGTACCTCTTCATTAAAAGCAGAAAATAACCAAGATAAAATAACCAAATTTTGATTAATCCAATAATTGCAACCATGATCACGAACGAATACATTTTCAGGATCTAAATTAACAAATGAAGGATCAGCTATGATCGCAACACCAACAAGAGAACTACGTTGATAATACGTGATAGGACCTTGAAACGAGCCATCAACAAATCTGAAGAGATTGTAAGTACGAAGTAGAGGTATGATTTGAGATTTCCATAAAGAATAATTTGAGATTGATAATTTGGTTAGAGGTTTAATGGTTATAAAGCCGTGTGTTTAGATTATATCGCTGGACAAACTCTCTGATTTCATTTCAATAAACTTTTGATTTCAATTCTCGTTACTAAAAGTAAAGGAGTCAGTCTGTTAAACATACATGATTATTGATTCTCACTTCCGGTTACCAACATACAAAATAACTATCACCTGCAGGTTCTCATACTACACTCAACACACGCACAGACCACTCACACATATTTGACACAAGCACAAACCTATTCTCTAACAATAGCTAAGACTTTGCTATAAAATGCTACAATGCATTCTTGTCCAAGCTGGTTACTCAGTTTCGACTAAATAACTTTGGATTTACTCGTACACTTAATTTAGTTAGTTTTCAAGAAATTGGGAAAGTTCTAAACCGACTTCCATCTGTGCATGATTCGCTAGTCTATTTGTCACTTGGTTTTCTTCTCTGTAATTATGTTGAATAGTACTTTGTAGAATTTCATGCATTCTTCGCTTGACTTCTAGAACCATTTCATTTGTGTACCATGATGATCTGGTAACCGAGATTTCTTGTAACTGACGTCATCCCCTTAATACATTTCTCTTATCTTAGGGGAAAAAAGGAAATGTTAACAACAGTGTCGACAGCTTCTACTTCGTTGTAAGATATACTCTATCCTTCCAAGTTATATAGGCGGAGAATCAATTTTTGGTTGTCCATCTATATAGGCATACTTCAACTTCCTAGACAACTCTTTACAACTATACTCCTATTAATGATGGTAATATTACACAAAAACTATTTTAATATTTCTAGTTTTCATAAAAAGTAAAGAGTAAAATGAGAAAAATGATGTACATTTGTAAAACTCATAAACTTTTCTTAATCAAAGTGAATAGGTTTCTCCGCCTATATAACTTGAACGGAGGGAGAGAATAGTGTTGAAATTGTCGTGTAATATCAGCACTAACTTTGCACACACCTCGATCGGTTGTGTTTTTGTTCCTATCCCGGGCTGCAGATCCATTTAATTTGGGACATATCATAAGTAATGGAGTGTCTGGTATATGTTTAGCCAAAAATGAAAACCATTTGCGTCACCCAAAAAATAAAATATAAAACCTAGAAAGATATTTTGAAGTGGATTTGTAGGGCAATGTTGTTTGGATATGGTTAGTGGTTTGGTGATTTGAACTTTTGTTGTCAACCTTCATCAGATGGTTTCTTTGTTCCCGTTGAACAAGACAACTCCAAATTTCCAATCCATTTTCATCTTTACATTGAGAGATCACAAGATTCACAACTATATTTCTCTGATCTGATTGGTAATTAACGGGTTCATAATTCTACTCTGTGGAGCCATGCAGCTCTCGAGATTTTTTTCTTTTCTTGAGAGCTTGTATAGGACTTCCCATGACTCAGTTCCACCTTGGATATGAAGTATGATATCTAAGTATCAGATTTCAAAAGAAACAAGTGTGGAAACAACGACAATGACAACGTACATTGTACACGATCATCTTGAATGTGATATTTCATACAGTAAGCTTAAATTCAAAATACATTAGGGTTTATTTTTATTCTTCGTACAAAGATAATACCATAATAAATACGGAATTAAAACTCAAATTAAATTTATTAAAACATTGAATAGAGGTTCCATTTTATCAACCAAAAACTTAGTACTAGTGTACATATACTTTGGGATTGGGCTCCTCCTAATGTGAAGAGGAAGGGTCATAGAAGTCAACAAAAGAGTGGTCCTCTAGCTGTTGTTTTGATGTTGGTGTGGACTTCAAGAAGAACACACCCATTTCACGATTATTTAAGTCAAACTTTTTCCTAAACACCGGCTGGATCCTTTCGTGGGTCCCACGTTCAATCCGTATCCAACCGTAGCCCTACTTTTTGAGCCTTCATTTTTTTATTAGTATTGAGAACTCGATTTATTTTTTAATTTACTCATGATTTGGTTTTTAACCAGGCTGGTCTTAAATCCATACATCACATTCACAGACAACACAATTTTTGTCCTGGATTTTGTTTTTCTGCTTTCGAAAATATGCAACTCTCTTGTCTTGTTAGTTTTACTGTTTACACTTTGATAACACTCATTTAGTAGCCAAATGGCGGAGAACAAACATAAACTCACTCACTAATCTTTTTTTTTTCTTTCCTATAATGTAAATCAAAAGTTTAAATGTCAATTAGCAAGGTTCATAAAAATTAAGATATTATCCAAAACAGCCACACTTATTAATCCGATCCGCAAAAGGGTCATAAAATTGTTATAAACTCTTTACAAAATGGTCACTTCTCTAGCAATTTGCGTTTTTGTTCATAGTTAATATTGACACTAAAATTTCAATACACGTGGGTTTTTATATCAAGATTAACTAATTGTTCCCAAATATTAGGTTTAAGGGTCCAAAATTTTTATATAATGTTCACCTTCTAGGGTTCATCGCTTCCGTTTAGTATTTAGTGATCTTTTGTCCGGTTCAAGATTATTACATGACGTTCACTCAAAAAAAATTCATCATATCCCCTTCGGAGCTTAGTGAAGCTTTCATCGCGGTCGCCACCACCACCACCAATTCGTTACGACCACCACAATCACTAAGTTAAACGAGGGACAATATATTGAGAAAAATAACATCATCTTTTTCAAATGTGTTGAACCAGATGGATTTCTTTTTGTAAACATCAATCATATGTATGATAATTTTATAAAATCAATTAAGGAAGCGTGATCAACCTGTAAAACACCCAAAATTAGGGCAAAAAATTATCGTTGAGACAAGATTGGTTCGAATTCCAGTTGTTCCATTATATAACAATCTGCTCACTTGATATTTTGTTTTGATACAAAATTTTTGATTAAATTTTGCGTTGCAAGTCTAAGATTTACAATATGTAACAAGTTTCGTTATATAACAGTCTGCTCGTTTAATATTTTTTTTTTTTCTGTTACGCCGTTCTTGATTAAAATTTCGTATTGCAAGTCTAAATTTTACAGTGTGTAACAAGTTTTGTTATATAACAGTCCATTTGCTTGATATTTTTCTTTTGTAACACTATTCTTGGTTAAAATTTCCATTACAAGTGTACAATGTACGATCTTTAGCAAATCGAACAATAAAATAAATAACAAATTCTCTGATCGTTTATTTGTATTCTGATCGAGTTTCAGCGCATTGTCAATGAATCCTTCCCCAATATAAAAGAATCTTGTACATTTTTATAGTTCCAAAGTGCAAGTTTAGCCGTTCCTATGTCATCATGTACTCCATCAAAAAAGGTCATCATGTACAAGTTCAATCACCCTTGACCTCTATTTATTGCATTTTGCTATTTTCACAACATAATAAATACCAAATCCAAAAACCAATTTCACCATTTAAACAAAACCACTTATCCAGATCCAACGACCAATATACACTCCCATCTTAATCAAACGATCAAAATCAAAAACATCAACATTATCACATCATTAAGACACATAAATTGGATACCCTTATGTCACACTAAATCATTATGAAAACAACGTGTGAATACGATTGAAAATGGTATAGGTGGACCAGCATTAATTAACAAGGGGCATTCTAGTCACAGAAAAGGGTATATCGGTCATTTCCCGTCTCCCTCTTTTCTCTTCTTAAAAACCAAAAAAGAGAAAGAAATAAAAAATTAACTCTTTTTAACAGTTTTTCTCTGCTTCTTCTTCTTCATTGGTTTTTTCACTTCTGTAATCAAAATCTTAAAGCTTTGGATTCTGGTTTTGGGATTCTGAAAGGCAGTGGATTTGGTGGTTTTATAAGAAAAGGAAGTAACTTTGATTATTACATTGAGGTATGTGAAAAATCAAATTTTCAATTTTGAATCCATTAGTAGTACTTGTGTTTCATTTGATTTTTAGTAGATCTTTAGTTTGAAGTATGTATTATTTTGGGGTTTTGAGGTGATTTTAAGTAACCCCTTTTTGTGAAATAGGGTTTTTGTTTGATTTTTTAGGTTTATATTCTTGAATGGTTGTGTATGGATCTATGAATAAAACTGGGTTTCTGCATTGGATTTTTATAAAAAGGTGGGATTGTTTTAGAGTTTATCTAGGTTTGATTTGATTGTTTGAATTTCAGTTCTATCTTTTTCAATTCTTGTAGGACCCATTGATTGTTTTAACTTTTGTTTCCATTACAGTGTTTTGTTGTTTGTTTAGTTATGTCTGATGCTAATTGCATGAATATGTTTAACTTCCAATTCAGTAGCATTTTGATGGTGATATAGGTAGTATCTGTAGTGATCTTGTTTGTATTGGAAGTTAGGGGAATGTGACACTTGAAGTGATTTTTGGTTTTGGGTATGTTTGTTGAAGAATTCTGTGTGTATTTGAGTTATCATGGGGGTGAGAAGTGTTTTGTTTGTGTTTTGGTATTGTTCGATTAGTAACTGAATTGGGTATTGAATGAATGAGCTAGATTATGGATCAGATCCGGTGTATTAATAGCTGAGAGCAACTGAAATAGATTCTTAGTTTAGTACACGTGGGCTTAATTGTGGCTGCATGCATAGAGGTAAGCTGTTGTCTGTTAATTGTTATAGCTTACCTGCATCTGCACGATACTGACTTAGTACGTAGTCCTGATTCAATATATTTTGGTGTAATTGTGGTAGAGCAATGTTAAAATCATGTGTAGTTAGTCGTTACGGTTGAGAACTGTCTTTTCCAAATTGAATTGAACGATGTTGTGCTAATAAATAGCTGAGAAGTGAAAGTCCGTCATCCATTAACGGTATGACGTATTGTTGAGCTAAATGGAGCAACTGAAAATAGATTCCTAATTTAGTATGCATGGCGGAGGCTTAACTGTAATTATGAGAAAAATCTGCTAATGTAGCCATAGAGTATTTTTTTAGGACAGGTGGCTTTAGTTGTGCCTGAAAATCTGTAAGCTGCTGATATAGTTAAGGAGTCCTGATACATTCATTTGTGCCTAAATGTGCGCTACAGCATATGTAAGTAGCACGTGTAGTCTGTTATTGGGTGTTGGAAGTGTCTTATCCAAATTTTGATGACATTCAGTTAGAAACTGAACTGAATAATGGTAAGCAGAATTATGGTTTTTTAGCTGAGAAACCGAATCTGCGTTGTCTATTGACAGACATGTATTGTTCAGCTAAAAAGACCAATTGGAAATAATTTCTGCTTTAGGACACGTGGGCTGTATTGTCGTCACGAGCATAGATGCAAGCTGTAGCGTAGTCATAGAGTTAAGATATTAGTGCACTTGTGCCTAATTGTGCTCAGATTATATGTTAGATCCACGTATAGTGCGTAAACATTAAGTTACAAAATCTTTGGTGCTTCTCATTTTGTTATAAGATGTCTAGCCTTCTTTTGCTGTTTTTCTTTTTACTATTTTTGCTTTTATTTCAGAAAATTATGTTATCAGTTAGAACATTTTTTTTATAGATATTGTTGAATTCCAACGAATAGTCAAGCTTGGTTATAAATGTTTCTTTTTAGAATGCTGCTTTGCTGAAGCTAAAACAAATTACTTATTCATTGCAGTGTGGTCTCCACAAAGTAGGATGCACGGGAAGTCCTTTTATCTGGGTGTTGGGTGTTGAGGTTTTATGAAGATGGATATATGGAGTTTCCGCAAGACAGTTCCAAGCTCAGAACATTGTCTACCTCAATATCAAGAAATCTCTCATCTTCGTCCTCTGCATTCGTGTCTGCCAATCAATCCCCATTCTTCTCTCCTAGATCTCCAAGTTATCAAGGATCAGAATCAGTTAGGTCTGACATTCCATTTTCTTCCAACACTTCGATCGTAAGTGCTGACACTCCTAATTCCAGCACTGCAATTACAAAGCTAGAACCTTTACCTGGTGGTGGAGTTTCTTCCAAGAGTATTTCATCTACTATAGGTGTATCTATTGAGGAAGATTTCCAGCAACCGTCACTTCTTGACCATGTTTCTTCCTCCATTGCGAGATGCAATAGCAATTCATCCAGTTACATCCAAAACGATGGTCTATCAAGGAATAAAGAAAAACACAGAAAATGGGGGAGAAACCAGGGCAGGTTCTCATTTGTGCAGACTTCAACACCTGCTCTCTCATCTAATAGGCAGAGGAGTTTTGACGTATACATAGGAATGCATGGACATAAGCCTTCTTTACTGAGGTTCACCAAGTGGTTACGTTCAGAGCTGGAGGTGCAAGGGGTCAGTTGTTTCTCAGCTGATAGAGCTCGGTGTAAGAGTTCTCGGAGCTCTAGTACTGTTGAGAGAGCAATGAACACTTCCACTTTCGGGGTGGTGATTCTCTCTAGGAAGTCTTTTGGGAATCATTACAGCATTATGGAGATAACAAATTTTCTGGGTAAAAAGAATTTGGTTCCAATATTCTTTGATTTGGGTCCCGGAGATTGCCTCGCCAGAGATATAATTGAGAAAAGAGGAGAAGTGTGGGAGAACCATGGGGGCGAACTATGGATGTTGTATGAAGGTTCAGAGATGGAGTGGAGGGAAGCGGTAAATGGCATTTCTCGTGTGGATGAGTGGAAATTGGAGGCTCAAGATGGTAACTGGAGGGATTGTATATTGAAGACCGTTATTCTTTTGGCAACAAGATTAGGAAGGAGAAGTGTAGTCGACAGGGTCAATATTTGGAAGGAGAAGGTCGATAGAGAAGAGTTTTCTTATCCAAGAAATGAAAATTTCATCGGAAGGAAAAAAGAGCTCAGTGAACTAGAACTCATTTTGTTTGGTGATTTTAGTGGGGATGCAGAAAGAGATTTTTTTGAACTCAAGACTAGACATCGGCGGAAAAACTTGCTGATTAGTCGGTTCGAGGGCATCAAGATAGAAGAACGAGTGCTGGACCGACAAAAAGAAATAATTAGTGGCAAAGGGAAAGAACCAATAACCTGGAAGGAATCTGAGAAGGAAATTGAGATGCAAAGTACGAGTAGTCCTCAAACACACACAAGAAATGGCGGAAAGCACAGGAGGAGAAGAAAACCTACAAAGATAGTGTATGGTAAAGGTGTTGCTTGTGTTACTGGCGACTCTGGAATTGGCAAGACAGAGCTTCTTTTAGAATTTGCTTACAGGTATGCTCAGAGATACAAGATGGTGTTGTGGGTAGGAGGAGAAACCAGGTATATTCGTCAAAACTATTTGAATCTCTCGCCATTTTTAGATGTTGATGTGGGAATCGAGAACCGATGGCTAGAAAAGCGGAAAAACAAAAGCTTCGAGGAGCAGGAAGCTTCTGCCGTTCACAAATTGAGAAAGGAGCTCATGCGGGATATTCCATTTTTGATTATAATCGATAACTTGGAGAGTGAGAAAGATTGGTGGGATGGGAAAACTATAATGGACCTTTTACCCCGATTTGGTGGGGAAACCCATATTATAATCTCAACCCGTCTTCCTAGAATCATGAACTTGGAACCACTGAAACTGTCTTACTTATCTGGAGTTGAAGCCATGACGCTGATGAAGGGAATCAAAGACTATTCATTGACAGAAATCGATGCACTCAAGGTTATTGAGGAGAAACTTGGCAGGCTTACATTGGGTCTTGGTATTGTAGGTGCCATTCTCAACGAGCTTCCTATAAATCCAACCAGACTTCTTGACACAATTAACAGAATGCCTTTACGGGACCTGAAATTGAGTCGTAGAGAGGGTTCTACATTGAGTCAACAGGCTTTCCTCGTACAACTTTTAGAGGTTTGCTTCTCGATATTTGATCATGCAGATGGACCAAGCAGTTTGGCTACTAGGATGGTTCAGGTATGTGGATTTTTTGGTCCTTCATCAGTTCCAGTTTCTCTACTTGCGTTGGCAGCGAATAAAATTCCAGAGAAGCTCCAAAAGGCCCATTTATGGAAGAAGTGCTTGTATGCTGTAACCTGTGGTTTCAAGGGATCACATACAAAACGATCGGAATCAGAAGCTTCTTCCATGTTGCTCAGGTTTGGTATTGGGAGAAGCGGCAGTAATGAAGATTGTATCCATTTCCATGAAATTGTCAAGCTTTATTCTCGAAAGAGGGAGATCCCTGGAGTCTCTTACGCCATGGTGGAAGCAATTAGCAACCGCGGGTTTATTCCCCAGGATTTGGAGCATTTGTGGGCAGCTTCTTTCTTATTATTTGGGTTCGGTACCAATCAGGCTGTCATTCAGTTGAAGGTTCAAGACTTGATACCGTGTGTTAAGAAAGTCATTCTGCCTCTTGCAGTTCGAACCTTCATGACATACTCCAGGTGTAATGCGTCCCTTGAACTCCTTCGGCTCTGCACTGATGCATTAGAAGCTGCTGAAGAAACCTTGGTTTCAAGGGTTGAAAAGTGGTTGGATAAACCCTTTTGTTGGAGATCAGTCCAAAGTACGGCTCAAATGAATCCGTTACTTTGGCAGGAACTAGCTCTAATGAGAGCTACTATTATAGAAACAAGAGCTAAGTTAATGCTAAAAGGAGGTCAGTATGATTTAGGAGACGATCTAATTCGCAAATCTTTATTTATAAGAACTTCAATTTGTGGCGAAGATCATCCTGATACAGTTGCAACTAGGGAAACTTTAAGCAAACTCATGAGACATATGACAAGTAATGAGGTTACTTAACTTCATTTTATTCCTTTTTTTTAGAGTTTTTAAGTTATAAATTGTTCACAATTCTTTCTTATATTAACAATTGTGAAATGTGAGTTCTGATTAGAATCACAGGAAAATAGAAAAGTCTGGAAAATAAAACTTGCTTAGTCAGGCATTTAACAAATAGAAAGTGTTCATTCTTTTAGTATTGAGTACTTCTTCGCATTTTCTCGTTTCGTTAATGGTTAGCTTGTTGCAGAAATAACTCCCCTGTTTTATATCTCTATTTCAGTTTCTGTCATACTCATACAACCGAGTTTTTTTCTTTCATATTAGCCACTGTAACAATGACCATCCGACCATCAGAACTTGTGCAAATCACAGATCTCAGCTCCACATAACTGACAGTCTGGTTTTAAAAACCAGCAGCAGATGCCCTCCCTCGTCCATACTGGCTTAGCTCAACACACACAGAAGCCATGTCGGGGGCTTAATCCAAGATATTGTCTGAGCTCTAGACTTGGCCCATTATACCAAAGAGTTCTGAACATGCAAGGACTTCTATTCTGTACATGTTTCCATATTCTACTATGATGAAAGTGGTTCATTAGGTGGTTCGTAAAAACCTAGTAACCTTGAAAAGACTGCGTCATGCAATTCTCTCGTATTGTCAAAATTTTGAGAATTTTCTGCTCTCGGTTTTGCTTCATGAGAAGATTCAGTTGGAGCAAAAGAAGTCATGTTGAGCCTTCCAGTTGAAATTCAAGAAGATATATTTCTTAGGTTACCTGTGAAGTGTAGGTCCGTATGCAAACCATGGAGTAATCTACTTTCTAGCTCTAAATTTGTTGAGTATCACCTCCAACATAGTATCCAGAAAAACAACCCTATGTTCCTCCTTAAACATTACAAAAAGCTGGTTTTCAAGGTACCTGGGGTTTATTCCATAGATTATGCTGCGATATCATGTGAATCTATTCTATTAATGAAGCAGTACTGATGTAATGTCCATTCCAGGATAAGTCGCTTCGTTTCAAAATTTTGGGCTCTTGTAATGGCTTGATATGCTTGGGCATTAGTAATAGGGGAAATTAGGGGGAGATCCAAAAAAAAGAATATTTTCATTCTCAGGCCCATAATTAATTTTAGGTACCGTGACACCCATAATTATATGAAATTATTAAAAATGTATGCATGACGGATTATGCATCCACATGACGGGTTATGCATCAGTGTATAATTGGCAACGCAACTTGGATATAACATATCTAAAAATCCGCGCCTTGGAATTTTACAAATTTTATATCGTTGGAAATCTTTTTAAGAGAGCTACGCAACGAGTACAAACAACAATATTAAATTTTTGTTTTTCACGAAAAAATCGAAGGTGATCATCATTTTAGGCAAAATTTCGAAAACTGACTACATAACCATTATGCAGCCACCAAAAAAGATGCATTAAACATTCTGCAGACGCATAACGAATTATGCAACCATTTTCTCGACTGCATAACAAATTATGCATCTGCATAACAAAGTTATGCATCTATAACAAGTTATGTAGCCATTGTTTTGGTTGATTTTAGTGCGTACATAAAAAATTGATGCATAATGCATTATGCAAACATATTTTCGGATGCATAACAGGTTATGCATCTATTTTCTCGATGCATAAAAGATTGTGCAACAAATTTCTCGATGCATAATGCATTATGCAGCCATATTTTCGGATGCATAACAGGTTATGCATCAATTTTCACGACTGCATAACATGTTATGCAGATATTATTGTAGGTGCATGACAAGTTGTGCAGTCTTTGTTTTTGTTGGTTTGAATAGTGACGAAAAAGTTGATGCATAACGTGTTATGCAACCGTTTTCTGGACTACATAACAAGTTATGCAACAAATTTTGTAGATGCATAACAGGTTATGCAACCAATTCCACAGCTGCATAACAAATTATGCATCCATTTTCATAACTACATAACAGGTTATGCATCCACTACTCCACCTGCAAACACCCATTATGCACACACCCATTCCAAACCAACAACAACACCATCATTCCTATTTCAGTTACCACCATGAACTACAAACACAAATATCAGTATCAGCATCGTCTACCTATAGTCTACCTTTGGGTAATGGGTCACACTCCACACTCCAGGAAATAATAGCCAACTCTGTAACAGAGGAAGAGATTCAAAAATTTATACAGTTCCAGAACAAAACGCTAAATCATCCTATCAGAAAGAAGAACAAAAGGATGATTAGTAGAGCACAAAAACTTTGAACCCAAACTGGAGTTTCACATTGTAAACAAAAACCTGATAGAAAAATCTGCAGATTTCATAGAAAAACAATATGCTTAGTGCAAACGTAGAAAGCTGTACTGCAAATTTGTACTTAGGTGTAGTTTAAAAAACTGAGAGAGAGTGCTAATAGAACGCTTGAGGATCATGGCCGAGAATAATCTGCAGATTTACTCACGAAGCATCATGTGTTTAATACTTCGTCTCTATCTAACATTTGGGAAAGATTTAACTAGCTGCATAATCCATAATCAGGGAGATAGACCAAGTCGGATACATTTATGATCATGACTCGACCTTATGCGACTAATTGATGAGAAACCCCATGGAAGAAATAAATCAGAAACCTCAGAGAAACCCCAAGATATATTTGCTCAAAAGAAACATGCTTCAATGATCGAACGCCTCTCAAATCTCCACCATTCTCCTCTTCGACAAGCTATCTCACAAAGTCTGATTCAAACGATTTGCCTGCTTTTGAATCCACTAAATCATTTACAGATCGATTTTATGAATCTAAAAAATCAATCGAAACTGAAATCAACAGTTGCCGTCTTGTTACTGATTCAGAATCAAAAGCTAATCTGAAATCCGATCTTGACAAACTGTCGATTTCGATTTCAAGTGAGTACCCATCCTTTCAATCACCAGTAACTCTATCTCAGAATCAATCTCTAGTTCCATCTTCAGATGAACTCAACCCCATCCTTTTCCCGTGGATTTGCCCACCAACAGCGCCATCAACCCATCGATCTGTTGATCTCCAACTTGTCTTGTTCGCATACCCAAAATCCACAGCTGACACCATTCTTCTATGTTGTTTAAGAACTCATAACTCGATTCAATTTCATCATCAGCAGGTGCTCGAATTCCTCTCCATCTCTCGAGTATATCAACAGAGTCGACTGGTTTCTTTTCAGATAAATAATGCATTCAGAGGTATTTTTTTTGTAGATTGGATCTGGAGATGGAGGAGAAAGAGAGAGAAGAAAGAAGAAGAGTACGATGAACATATAAAATTTAATTTCAATAACTTTGGGTCCGACAATAATTTTTCCCTAAAAAATGGGTGCGCACCTTTAGATTTTTGGGCATGGGTTTCACTGTGGGAGAAATCTGAAAAATGGGTGTGACTGTAGTTTTCACTTAGTAATAGTGGTAGAAGTACTAGTATTAGTCAAGATTGTAGCGTTTTCCTTTGGAACCCATCAACAGGCGAGTATAATAATAGTATACCAATGGCACCATTATTTGATAGGAAAATTTCTTGTTTGGTCCTAAGCCCATAAGGTTATTTATATTAGGGTCCAACCGAATTTTATAGTTATTATTTGGTCCAAAGTTTTTTAAAATATGGAAAAGACATCTCTACCCTACTTCAAACACGTGTGGAGAAACCGTTTCCACTTTCACTGAACCAACTGCAAAAAAAAAAAAAACGCATTTATTTCATTAGAAAAACAAAAATCAGAGCACAAACAAGATCAGGGATCAAAATTTTATGAAAATTACTAATCCAAATCAGAAAATCAAACCCCAAAATATCCATCTACTGATTTTGTTTCGGAGAAACAAAACAAAAAACAGAAAAACCCTGGATTCTAAATTTTAGAAAAATCAAAACTAAAATCTGCAAAATTGATTTATAGATCTACGAAGAGATATGGTGATAACAAGAAGAACGATCAGTAGAAGAATTATAGAAGAAAAAAAGTAATAAACGATGATAGCATTACTCCCAGGTCAGAAGAAGACGACTTTGAAGATTCATCAGGACCTAAAACAAAACCGACATCAAAGAAGAAAGGTATTACTGCTTGATCAATTTTGTTTGTAATTTTAGTTTTGATAGCAATTTTTATTTATGAGACAATGATCCACCAGTACGTATCTGCAATACTGGTGAAAAACATTGTTTATACTAGAAAAATATGAAAAGGTAACATGCATCTTGTTATTTTTGGTTTCCAACTCAATGATCAAGCAGTACATACATGCCATACCGGTGAAGAACTATGTTTATGCTAGAAAAAATCACGAGGAAGTAACATCAGCTTGTTGTTTTTGTTTCCAATATAATGATCCAGCAGTACATAACTGCCACACTGCTGAAAAATAGTATTTATGTACCCAGAATTATTACGTTACTTTTTTTTTTTGGTTTATGAGATAATGATCCACCAGTACGTATCTCTAATACTTATAAAGTAGGCTTTCTTATGCTTTCATTTATGACAATATTTGTTTTAGGCACTATGAACTTGTAGCATATAACTCCCTTACTGATTAAATAGGCTTTTTTATGCTTTCATAGATCATTATTTATTTTAAGGCACTGTGAATTTGCAGTACGTAATTCCCATACTGACTAAATAACCATTATTTTTCTTTCATATGTGACTTTGTGTGTTTTAGGCACTATATACTTGCAGTACATAACTCCTATACTGATTAATAACCATGTTTATGCTTTCATATGCAGTGCATAGATACTGTACTGAAACAAAACTACTTAATCTTGCAGGTAAGGTTGTGACAAAAAGTCGTAGGAAGTTGTATAGATTTGGTTTTCCAACATTACATTCTCTTGTCAGTAAGATAAAAATCGAGTCGATATATTTTCAATGATGCGTTGTAAGACAAGATAGGTGAATCCTCCATATGATTAGGTATTCTTAATGTTGTGGAACACTAAGTATGCAGAAAGTCACTGGGAAAAATTAGAAGATGTTGTTGAAACTATTTATTTTGACAAAAAAGATGCTCTTATACCAATGTTTTTTTTGTTTGGTTAGAAAAGTGCAGTACATATCTTCTATACTGATGAAAGTAACATGCGGCTTGTTATCAAGCAGTACATACCTGCCATACTGGTGAAAAACTATGTTTATGCTAGAAAAAATCACGAGGAAGTAACATACAACTTGTTGTTTTTGTTTCCAAGACAATGATCCAGCAGTACATAACTGTCATACTGGTGAAAAACAATATTTATGTACCCAGAATCATTATGTTGCTTTTCATTTTTGGTTTATGAGATAATGATCCACCAGTATGTATCTCTAATACTTATGAAATAAGCTTTTTTATGCTTTTATTTATGAAAATATTTGTTCTAGGCACTATGAACTTGCATCACATGACTTTCATACTGATTGACTTGTAATTGTCCCAACAGGTCCATGACCTTTCTTGACCAGCTGCAAAGTTGGAGTTTGTCTGCAAGAAATAGGGCGTACAAAGATTAGGGTTGCATGCTTTATTTTCCTTTGTTAAATAGAGGTAAAAATCACCTGAACAAGATTCTACTTGCAATATTTTCAGACTGCTTTTAGTCTTTGAGAAACCTATGTTGTTCAGTGCATCTATGTAAATGTATGTGATGAATTCTCAAGTATTTATTTCTCAACTTATTAAATGATGAATTATACCCTTTAAGTTAATTAAAGGTATTTAAAAAAGATCAGTATATCTAATATATACCGAGAAAACAACAGTGCATAAAGGCTGCACTGAAAAAAACTGATGTAAAATTCAATGTCAATGCTAATAAACCGCAAAAGGGAAAACCACTGAATGAATGATATGTTAAGAAACTAAATTTACTCCAATCAATAAACCAGTATATAACATATGTACTGGAAAAACTTGATAGATAGTAGAGATTACAAAGATCCTGCTACAAAAATGTTATAAAGCAAAGGGATACAAGAGACCTAGTAAGACAATATGCAACAACATATGTCCAGTTTAAGTAGGAGCATACGATTAAAACAACTCAGTCGAATTTGTCAAATCCAAACCATAACTTCTGATACAGTTCATTACAAAGAAAAATAGTACATAAGATACAAAAAATATATAGTAAAAAATGAATCAACAAAGATTACAGATCAGTCATGAAGACTATTCCTACACTCGGAATAACCTTGTTCTACAAAGCACGTACACCTTCACCTTGAACTATTTGAGCAACCATCCCAAAAGGCTTGTATTGTGGATACGAGGACGACTACCAACCCATGATTGCAATCATCAGCAGAGACTGTACATATGACTTTATGGTTAAAAATAGCATACAAGATCAAAAGATACCATCACAAGAAATATAATGGTTGTAAAAATTGTCCCAAGTTCGAACTCATAAATATAGTCTTTCTCCCAAAGGTGAGCAAATGATCAAAATGACTACATGATTGTGCACCTATATCTTAAAAGTAAAACAAGTGTCTGAATGAGCCAACTATAGAACAACATACCTAGAATTACAAAATAATATCCTTGTTATCCACGGTGCAGGGTATTTGTACATCGTTTATGCACTGATATTCCAGAGTGCAACATGTACTGTGATTTTTCTGGATTGCATAATTTACACTCTGAATTTTCCAGAGTGCGTCATTTATGTACTCAAAGTTTTTATTCCTCGATTCACAGAATGTGATAGAAATATACACTATTTCATAGTACAATACCGGTATTGTTCATACAACCAATGCATAATGCTAAGAAACAAAATTCTTCCTTTCACAACTGTCAATACATATTCGCTGTACTCATATTTTTAGCAGATTTTAAGCACCATGACAGGGATTGCATTACAAAAGACAACTAATTCCATTGGGCACACTCCATCTAAACCTATGTATAATGCTAAGTAAGGCAATTCTTCGTATCACAACTATCAGTACATATTGGATATACGCATATCTTCAGTGGATTTTAAGCATCATAACATGGATTGAATTCGAAAAGACGGATAATTCCATCCAAAACCTATGCATAGTGCTAAGAAAGCAATTTTTCCTTTCACAATTGTCAGTACATATTGGCTACACTCATAATTTCACAAGATTTTAAGCATGGGAACATTTTAAAATCATACTGGCTACACTCATAATTTCAGCTTGAAGTACCTTGGATCTTCAAATAGCATTCAGACAACCATATTTAAAACCAAATTGTGTCATATGCAATGAGAAGAAACTAATCTCAATTTTAAACAAGTTATAATTTAGAGATTACACATGCTTGGTTTCTTTATAATTTCAAGAAAGGATCCTTGATAATTTTCCAAAGGCTTGTATATGACAATAACAATGAATGTGCAGTCAATATGTACAGGAAGAAAAGACAAAATAAAGTGAGAGCATGATACGGTAGTAGACAGATTCAGCAAAAAAAAATTCTATCAGTGTTCCCATAATGAACAATACTTCACTTAGTCCAACTTGGGTAAATTATAGAGTGAATATACTTCAAAATTAGAACTAAAATCATTATGGTTTGTCCAACGGATAGACGATGGTCCTAGTGTAATAAGAGCAAAAAAGTATAACAAGGAATAAAACGTTTAAAAGTTTTTTTTTTGGTATTCCTCTATGCGAAAAGAAACTTAAGCAAGAGTCTTACAGAGCTGTGTTAGTAAAGTGTACCAATCTCTGCTTGTACGAATGATTTTGTGCAACCAGATCAACAGGCACGTCATGTTCGTTCCCCCTTCTGAGATGATCAGAAAATGTATAAAAAACACAAGCGGATTACTTGGTTATGCTTAGTGCAAAATAATAGTTAACCAAACTTAAAGCAAGATAAGAAAGTAATAAAATCATTTGTGTGGCTCGAAAAAAACCAACTAGTAGGAAAAAGAACTTCACTTTCACATTTGGCCAGCGTTCTTTTTGTTCATTAGTTATGCAGCAAAAACCAGCAGCTACTGTGATGTTCTATGAAGTGTAGACTTTGATTTTAACAGAGTGCAGCATTTATACACTGATTTCTCGTCAGTGTAACGTATGTACACTGTGACTTTTCAGCAGTGCAACATTTACGCACTGCCAAATTATACCAAATGAAGCTGCAAAAACCATCTGCAATACTTCTCTGAGAATCATCAGCTTTCATTAGATCCAAAATGTAAGTACGCCATATATGTACCTTTGATTCATAACCAAAAATCAACTGCATATAAAAAAAAATGTATAAATCTATGAATACAACAGAATCAAAACAGTTATATCTCAGTATTACATATATGTACTTCTGGATCAAGCAAAAAAAGTAACTAAAACTATGAATTTAACAAAAATAAAGCAGTTTTTGTCAGTACACCATATATGTACTGCTGAATCAAACAATCTGTAACTACAAACAAGCATCATTTTGCCAAAAAAGCAAAAACTAAAATAAAAATATAATCAAATCGAAAGCTAAAATAAGTTAAAAACATAATAATCTAACAAAGAAATCAAATAATTACAAACAAGATTCATTAAAGAACAAAAAAAACAAAACACGAGAAAAAAAATTAACTTAAAAATTACTAAAATAATGAAATCGAGTTACAAAAACATCATGATCGTGATCATCGTGAAATCAATTGAAAACAAACCTAAAACATCACTAAATTGATCTAATCGTCAAGACTGAGTTGAAAACAAATCAAAAACACAAAAATATCAGCAATAGGAGAAAGAAGAAAGGAAGATTAACACACAACATACCTGAAAACCAAAAAGAATCAGCAGAAATTCTAGGTCGACAAATCCAGAAGCAGAAAGATGAGAGAGAGTAGAATTCGGATCTGAAAAAAACTAATGGAGAAGAATTTAGAAAAGTTGAAATATCTGTAAGAAAGGAGGAAGGTTATTTCTGGAATTTTTGAATTACACGTAATTGGTCCCGCATGTGTGACGGACCTGAAATTAAAAAAAACTGGTCCAATTATTTATTTCTTTAAAATTTTGGACCTCCCATTATGGTTTCTTAATGGGTGGACCTGCCACTAACTAAACCCACTATATTAGTACCTATAGGTAATTCCTAGTATTTGATAACCATCAGCACTGCTACAATGTCAGGTACGGGGTTGGTTACGACGGCAACATTGAGGTTGCACATAGATCTCCCGGCTTGCCATTTAACGGAGCACTTCACTGGTTGGTCACTACTGCCACCAACTCTGAAGTAATACTATGTTTCAGTATAAGTAAGGAATTGAGTTCATATTCAGAAGAGGCAGAAGATATTTCGTTCAAACGTCTCGGAGTGATTGAAGAATGCTTAAGTTTAATATTGCTTGTACCTTTTGTACGTCTTGATATATGGGTGATGCAAAAATACGGACTGAACAATTCTTGGACCAGACGTATCACCACTACCCAAGAACCAATGATCGGCTTTGGACTTCCGAAACCGGTACGGTGTTTTGAGAATGGTGATATACTATTCAACAAGGACTTGAAGTTGGCATCGTATGACAGAAAAAATGATAAAAGTAGAGATTTGAAAATGGATGATTCCGAGGGGAGAACATGATAGGAAGTGCGTGCAGGTAATCTGGGCAGAGAGTCCGTTGGCAAATATATATAGGTGGGTAACTGCCTCATAAGCCATTACTTGGCTCCACACCTTTGTAAATAAAACCTTAAGGTTTATTTATCGAGCAAATGTAAAAAAGAAAGAAAAAAAAAAGAATTACTTGTATAGGACATATATCGGTTGATAAAGTCATCCTGCTCACAAATTAAGCTCTGGGAATAAAAGAAAGTTTACTTTTCTCACAGAGAGTTGGATATATTTTCAACCAGCTGGTAAAAACAAAAATCTGATCGTGCACACGACTTTTGCTTCAGAAATCTTGTCAAACTTAGACGCCCAAGATGACATTGAGTTCCTTCTTTTCTGCGTTAACGGATTTGGTTTCTTGTTCTGATTGCGGTAACAATTTGTGCTAGCGTTAGAAATTCCTTAAAACCGCTATCCCTTGAAACTAATAGTCCCACATTGGAGAATGCGATCTTGGTAACCGTGTATATAATAGGTTAGATTTGCCTTACATATCGCCATTCAGCTTTGAATTGTATGCCCAACCCAATAGCTCTACATGAGCTATCAGCCAACCCCCCGAAATCTTGAAAAAGAAAGAGATGAGGTGAGGCATGTGTGTGTGTGCGCGCGCTCGAATAACCCTACATGGGCAATCAGCAAGCTAAACAACAATTGATGTTGATATGAGTTGATTGATGAATGTGGTTCAGAGGGGGCCTCTACATTCATAGCTGATTGGTTTTTAGTTTTGCTAATAGTGGGACCGAAGTATAGTGGGCGTATGATTTCAGACGGAAGTATAGTGGACGCTCCACATCGGGCGTACGTATAAATAACGTATGATAATGGGGCGGATGTATATAGAGCGTTTGAGTTAGGCGTTATTATAAACACCGCCGGGCCATACGTAGATAAAATCTACGCCCCATAGCAGACGCAGTTATTAAAAACGCCTGGTTTGGACGCAGTTACTAAAAGCGCCTGGTCCAGGCGCATGTATTATGACCGTATGCGGGAGACGGACGTATTATTAACGTCTGTGTGAGACGCATGATTTATGGGCGTATGAGTGAGACGCATGTTTTATGGGCGTATGAGTGAGGCGCATATATTACGACCGTCTGGAGTGGGCGCATGTTTTAGAAGCGTCTGGGATGGGCGCATATATTAGGACCATCTGGAGTGGGCGCATGTTTTACGAGCGTCTGGGACGGACGCTCGTATTATGAGCGTTTGTTCGGAGCGCATGTATTACGAGCGTCTGTTACCAGGCGCATGTATTACGTGCGCCAACGGTTATATTTTGGAATTCTGATTTTGGTTTTCTGATTTTCCGACCGTTTGATCATACCTTTAATCATACCTTTAATCTTCAATCCAACCAAAAACAAATTACCCAAAAACAAATCATACCTTTAATCTTCAATCAAATTTCCCCGCACCCAATTAACGAATAAGATTACTCGTTTCTTTCGCAAGAACTCGTTTCCCCGCACCCAATCAAATTTCCGTCACATTCGATTTAGGTTTTGCCCTAGATTTTTCGTCTGTTTTCGTCTTTTTTTTTTCTTCTGTAAAAACTGTTTATGTAAAAGGAGGAGGAGAAGAAGAGATAATCACGTCTATATCCAGACGGATTTTCCGTGCACGCCTCACTCAGACGCACGTATTACAAACGCTTGATTCAGACGCATGTATTACAGACGTCCCACTCAGACGCACGTATTACAACCGTCCCTCTCACACGCACGTATTACAAACGTCCCACATATACGCAGGTATTACAAACGTCCCACTCAGACGCTCCTTCTTTAAACGCCCCAACCAGACGCTTCTTAAATGCACGCTCCACTCAGACGCTTCTTCTATAAACGTCTCACCCAGACGCATAATCCATTAACGCCCGAAACATACGCATAATCCATTAACGCCCGAAACATACGCACTTTATATCTCCGTACGAGTGATACGCACTTTTCATCTCCGTCCCAGTAGACGCACTTTCCATCGCCGTCCCATATCCGGCGTTAGTTATACCTGCGCCTCAATCAAGCGGGCATTATACCTCCGTTTCATTCAAACGCATAATAAAAATCCGCTTCATCAACAGACGTGAGTATAAGTTACGTCCGGCATCGGGCGTTAGTGTAAGTTACGCTTCACCAAATTTGGTGTTATCCCACTGCGCTTGGGTCACCCAAAATACCAAATTTTTTTGGTTTTTAGTCTGGCTTTTGGTATTTGGTCCGTCTCATGACTGTGGTTGCTCTTAGAATTACCAAAAGCTGACTACTTGATTAATTGATGTTGATATGAGTTGAGGTGAAGGCATGCATGTGTGCAACCCAATAGCTCTACATGAGCTATCGGCCAACACCCCCGAAAGGTTGAAAAGAGTGGATGAGTTGATGAATGTGGTTCAGAGGGGGCCTCTACATTCACAGCTGATTGGTTTTTAAGTTTTGGTTTTATTATTTTTGCATTCTCTGGTCACTAATACAAGCTGACTACCCTGATTACTAATTTTAGAATTACCAAGAGCGACTTCTTAGTTTCATTCATATCAAGCTTTCCGCAACAATCTTATAAGCTAAGAACATAAGAACTCAAAGTAGTTCTTCCTTTTGCAAGAGTGTAGATAACTGGGAGATAATCCCGAATCATGAGCTTATGACCATCGGAAAGTAGTTCTTCCTGTAATTTATGTCAGCTAACAGATTTAGGAAAAAAACATAAGACTCTGCCCGCCCATATAATTATACTAATGATACCTACTGTATAAACAAACCTTACGGACAATAGCAACTGGCTGTATGATGGACATATCATCCCCGTATTCATCAAACGAACACTTCCTGTAAGTAACAAAAAAAGATAGCAGAATGTTACCATCCATCCAGGCTAAGTCAGCAACACCCTCCTCATTTGAGAGAGTTCCACTGGCCAAGTAATAAAGATTAAGACACCACTGCATTCAGAAATCATATCAACACTTTTTTGTATAAAGGGGAACGTTGAGGCTGACGTGGCGGCACCATAGAATTTTTAGAGTGCCATGTGGCAGGGCATTGAGGACATTCAAAACAAAGAGACATCAGAAGAGTCACCGATTGATTTATCAATGATTTTGTATGTTCTCTTTAGTTCCTTACCAATTGAATCATTGACTTTTTGTGTTTGTTTTAAATTTCTGATGAGGAACCGCAGTTATCTCCATGTTTATGATTCCGTAATAGATTGTCGATCATTTTTTTTTCGGTGCAACGTCATAAATTAGAATCATTTTGCGAACTTAGTTGAAATCATGCACGTAGTAGGTTTCAGACGTACAATCCGAGTCTCGACAAGGGTAAAGTAAAATTTAATTTGAATGCATGCATGCTAAGAATGAAAACGGAGACAAAATGGTGACCGAGTATGTTCGAATATGTAAATAGGGCTTTAACGTACTTTGTTTTCCTACTTCTTTTCATTTTCCAAATGCGGAACTTTCAACTCTCTTTCCGTGCAACAGGTCCTTTACAGAAGCATTAGGGATGGAAAGCACTATGAGATTAAGGTAACTGTCATTTCTCGATGTATATGTGCACATATTTCCATGTTTACTCGAAGCCTAACAGTAATTTTTGTAACCTTCTTGAGGGTCGTTGGCGGGCTGTGCTCTATGCAGTACTGCTGACATGCACGCATATTAAGTTACTTCCTTTTGGTTATTAATTGGTTATGTATTAAGATTTCCATTATGTTCTCATTTCAGGCTTTTCACAAGTGTCATTGGAAAGGCAGAGAGAAATAAAAGGCTCTTTAGCAAGTCAAGCCAACAATTTATAGTTGTTGCATCAATGTACAAGGAGCTGAGGTGTTTCACCTTCGATGACTTCATGTATAGGTGGGAAAGATTTCACAAGCTTCATCATTTGTTATTTCTTTTTTCATAATTGTTTTTGGTGTGACAATTTTCTTATAAGCTTCAGGTTGCTTACGGCTGCTTTCTACAATTTTCTTATAATTTTTTTTTGTCTTAACTTACTTATTCAAAATATCCACTGACGGGACCAACGCACACGCATATGTTGGTTATTCTCTTGGTTTATTTTTCAAACTTACCACCAAAGAACCAAGATGCAAGTAGGTACATTGGATCACTTTATATTACTAGCATAACAGTTTGATATATAAACTTGAAAGGCATTTGTTCACATATATTATTTGTCTTTTTGTTTGAAAAACAAGTTAATTTTTACATAATACAGATTCTTTCAGTAAATCGTTTGTAGATAATGTAATGTTTTAGCTAGATTGCCGTGTATTTTGTAGGCGCAGGTAACCAGCCACATACATAATTTGTAAGCTGGTAGTTTTGACATATCCTGATATCCATGACGAGATGACGTTAAAGAAAGTTTGCTTTTCTCATGGAGAGTCTAATAAATTTTCAACCATGTAAAACACAAAAATTTGATCGTGCACAAAATATGATCGTGCATGGAGAGTTCCCTCTTTTATGCGTTAATGGATTTGGTTTCATTGTTCTGATTGCCTAAACAATTACCTAGCTTCTAGTTATCACTTGAAAATAATAGTCCCACACCAGAGAAGGCCATCATGGTAATCGTGTGTATAGTAAGCTAGAGTTGCACAGCTTATCGCCAATCAGCTATGAATTGTATGCTCATCCTAATAGCTCTACATGAGCTATCAGCCAACCCCAACCCTTGCTTGGATGGATATATTTGCTATGTGCCTAGATTACTTTTACTGCTCTGTTATACCTGTCCTGCTAGGTAATAAGGTGCTAGGTGCTGCTAGGTTATCTGCCAGGTATGGTGCACTAATAGTCCTACATGGGCTATCAGCTAATACATATCTCTTATATTGTGATATTTGATATTGCTATTGCTCTAGCTGATTGGTTTTTATTTTTATTTTTTTCATGCCCAAATTTTTATTTTTTTCATGCCCAAATATTGCTTGTACTTTCTTGATAAACGCCAATTCTATATCATATCATGCAATTGTAATCTGGACGACAGATCACAACTGTCAGCTCCACCTAACCCACAAACCAGTGGCGGGGTGCCAGTAGGCAAGTGGTTTTCTTGATCAGTAGACAAAATCCTCGTGTTTATATTTGTTACATTTACTATACAGTGAAAATATTCTAGATCGAGTGAAAGTGGATTATCCTCTAATTGAGATAGCATTATTTTACTTTACAGTCGATCAGTTGATAAGGGTTCTTTTTCAGAAATAACCCAACTCTTAACAGAAAGGTGACAGAAAGGGATTCTTATCTATATATGTTTGATGATGTGCTCCGGTGTCAGAGCACCTATGCATAGAAAATGAGAAAAACTGAACTCTAATGGTCATTATTAATCGATATGAATTAATTGGAAATACTTGGAGTTTGTTCTAAACCAAATGGGTTTCAGAAGAAAGTTATGCAAGTGACTACGGTTTTGTTACTCAACTTCTACCTACTCTGTGTTGATTAATGACTCTTTTTTCGGTTATTTTACTAGTTCTCGAGGTGTTAGACAAGGATGTCCAGTCTCGCCTATACTATTCAATATAGCCATGGAGGTTTTTTCAAGATATATGGACAGAGCCTCAAACC
The DNA here is from genome assembly GCF_003573695.1 of Papaver somniferum. Taxonomy (NCBI): domain Eukaryota; kingdom Viridiplantae; phylum Streptophyta; class Magnoliopsida; order Ranunculales; family Papaveraceae; genus Papaver; species Papaver somniferum. Next base: position 11,809,597 of record NC_039361.1, read on the forward strand.
TTAACTTGTTCAGTGGTTTTTCAGTGTCTCCTTCCAGTATTACGGTAAACCATTTGCACTATGCTGACGACACCATATTCTTCATTGATAACTGCAAAGAAGAACTTCACAATTTATTCTCAGCACTCAAATGCTGTAGTTGTAAGAAATCTTACAACTACACTCCAGTATAACTGATTCATTCTCTATGTGATCATCATGAATTCTTGTTTTATTAACTAAAGATTAAAAACGTTTACAAGAATGATTCAAGTATTACAACAATTGTACTTGAAACCTAAGCTCACTTTCTCTCTCTTCCTATTTCCTTTCCAAGACTTGTCCTAGAATCCTCCTAGAAACAATGACCTTTCCCCTTTATATTGAATTTTACATAGTGGATGACAGCTAAGAATCCCATTATTTTCGGGATCACTATGCGACATATTCGCTCATATACAATCGCTCATCTTCGCATAGCATACTTCTTCGCATGATTCTTCACACTTTACTCGTGACTTTGCTGACATCATCTGGTTCGTCATCTCAACTTTGATGTGTGCGACTCCCTTCGCTTAGGTTGTATTCTTTACTTCACGTAGTTATTAACGTGTGTGATATTTAACTCCTACATTTGTCTCTTCTCATGTTGCTTATTCTTCAGAGTGAGCGGTATGTGAAATTCTCCTCTTGCAAATCATACATGCTTGTCTTTTCTCATTTTACTATGCCGACAATTTTCCCTATCTTAAGCTCTCCTCATGTACGCGTGTCCTTTTAACCATTCATCCTTCGGCACGTCATTTTTTAACCGTACGTTTTTATCCGTTCATTTCTTCGCATTAATGAGAATAAATCTTGAAAAACGGGTCGCTCTCTCCTATATATTCTCTTATACCTTTGTCCTTTTATTTCTTTCATTCTTCTTCACCTTCTCTGCAATTTTATACTCCTCATTCCCATTCTTCAATGGCTCCTGCTGGTAAAAATATGGAAATCGAATTTAACAGAGTGAAAACTGACTTCAATCAGAGGGGTTATGAACTCTCTCTTCCATCTTCATGTAATTTCGCATCCAAACTTAACCTTGATCTAATCAAATCTGATCAGTGGAATAATAAAAAAATCATCGTTACATTAGGTCAACTTCAATTTTTACCAATTCCATTATATAACCCTGAGATTCCTCTCTTCTATAGAATTCTCACTGATGAAAGATTCGCACGAGGAATATTTCAGTTGAGTGGTGATGCTATCAGGATACCATTCGAGTATGCTCGTCGCGCAGCTGGTCTTGGAAATTCTTATCCTGATGAAGTGCGAAAAGATGATCATCGTGATTAAATTATAGATCCTGTTGAGTATACTCTTGATAATTTCTTTAAGAATTATTACATCGTTGTTATGAAAAGTAACGTGACTAAGTGGGCTGTTCGCATAACGAGAGTAGATGGTATCTCTGAAGATGAAAAAATTATGCGAGACGTTGATTGGAATTCAAACTCTAATCGTACTGCTCGCAGATCCAATGATTCTAGTTGGCTTAATTTCCCTGTCATCTTGGAAGGATCCTTTGTATCTGGTAAAGCTGCAGATGGTTCTGACAATCCTCTGCCCGAAGATTTTCCTCTTTACCAGCCTTTGGAATTTAAATTATTTGAAAATGAGGAAAATAAAGTAGCGGTATGTGATCCTCTTAATTCGATTTGTAAATTCTCGTAACTTTCCTTCTTATATCTTATTTCTTCTCTTTCGCAGGATGCCAAAAAGGTCAGTACTTCGCGCAAAATATCATCTTCGCAGAATAAGGAAGTAAGAAACACACTTTCTATTTTGAACAATATTGTTGCCTCTGTTTCTTATCTTGATTATTCGCGTAGGTGAATCCTTTGAACGACAAAACTTTAGGCAAAAGCAAGAGAACTCCTAAGAAACGCGCATCAAAATCTGAATCCAAGAAAACCTTGTTAAAAGATGATATCTCTAGAAAGCGTGCGAGGTATGATTCTTCTTCAAGTTCAGAATCTTCAGATAGAGATACTTTTGTTTCTGAGGAAGAGGTATCGATTGATTCGTATCGAAAGAAGTTGTCTGATCTTTTTTCTGGAGATGCTCTTGCTACTCTTGGGGATGATTAAATGGATCATGCCTTCAAGATGATCTCAAGGATCTGTACTACTTCATATTGGGGAGATCGATCTCTACGTGGAGCTGCCTCTGCGATAAACCTAGATTTTCAATTTGCGATGAACGACTTGGTAATATTCTGCAACATTTGTCTTTTATCTTTTCCTTATTATTTCTTCTTTTTCTTATAATGCTTCTTTTACATTTCACAGAGTGCTCGCATATCTTATGCGATTTCTTTAGACAATGAAAGAAAGCTTCGCAAGTTACAAGATGGGAATGCCACACTGAAACAAGAGAAATCTATTCTTTCGGATGCGAATGCGAATCTTACAGGCGAGAATACGAAACTTAAAAAAGAGAATTTAACTAATACTCAATTGGTTCTCCGAACTCGAGAAAGAAACAAAGAACTCATTGGTATGCAACTTATATTTTCGTACTCCTTTTCTTTTATGCGATCATTCGCACTTCTTACTTAATTATCTTTGTAGACCTGTATGACCTTTCAGATGAAGCGGCTAATCTTCCCGATGCTGAAATTCTTTTAGAGCATCTCAACTCCTCTTTAAATAATTATCCTACTCGAGGATTTGAAAACCTCAGCTTATAAGAGTTAAGATCAAAATATACTACTCTTAGAGAACGCCATAAAAGTGCATTATCCACTGCCAATAGTTTTAAACGACGTTTTTATGAGGAGAGAGAAACAATTCAGGTATTGGAGGTGAAGAAGAACAAACTTATTGTTGAAAAAGATAAGATCACTCTTAGGGGTGCGAAAACACTAGAAAAATTTCAAGAATCCCTTATTGAGGTTAAGATAGAGCGTAATTCACCTTGTCGTGAGAGGGACATTCTTATTGAGGAAAGAAATTTAATTCGATCTCAACTCCTTATAGAAAGTGAAGCTGAGTTTAACTGGGCTGCTAGAATTCTGAACGATGCTAGAAATAATCTAGGTGTGAATGTTAACCTTCACACTAAACATTCTACACTGGTTTCGTACATTATTTCCAATTATGAAGGTCATTTGTTGTTCTTTGATCTTCATTTATATTCTTTGGGGATAATTGTCTGTTATCTTAACTCTTTTGTTGATGCTTCGCAGAGAAAGAGAAGGAATATCAAAAGAGAGTTGCAGAGCTAGAAACTCACTTGGATGCTAAAGAAGAAGAATCATCTGCTCGTAACTAAAAGTATCAGCAATTGAAGGAAAATTGGTTTAATTTAGTCCAAAACAATAGTAACGATGCTAATCGTTCTCGTGAGGCTGCTATTAAAAGAGTTTGTCTTGAGAATGGTATTTCTTTGTCGAAATACAACTTTCCAGCAATTCCTCAAAATGTACCCATTCCTGATATCCAAGTTACTGATGGAGAAGAAGATTCTGAAGAAGAAATTAGTGATTCTGAGACTGAGCGAAATGAGGGAGATGAAAATTGATTGCTTCTTATTGTTTTGATAATTCTTGTAAATTCTTGTAAATTCATTTATCTTTTTAATATGATTCTTCTTTTCTTCACTTCAAATTTATGACTTCTTCATATTCATATAAGACTATCAAAATGGGGCAATTAACACTTCTTTTGCATTCCCATTCTTGCCTCTTGTTATTTGGTAGATTTTGATAGACCAAATATGATTGGTATCCTTTACCATGAACTTCTCTTGGTGTGAGCATATTTTAAATGTTATGAATAATTTCTATAAGGTCTTATTTTTGCCTTCCTATGTAAAGGTCTTATGTTGCCTGATGGACACATTTTTGTGTCCAATTTGTCTCGATTCTATATATTGATAGTGCTCATTTTTGTACTTATTATGGTGTTTTATGTGTGTGTAGGTATTTTTGTCCAATAAACATTTTTGAAAAAATCGGCTCGAAAAGTTGTCGAAAAGCGCACCCGGAGGACACTTGATATTCGGACTCTCACTATGGATAACGGGTACCCGAATTACTAAGGGGCACCCTCAAGACATCCCAAAGGCACCTGCTATCGGCATCCCTACTCTGGATAGGGGGGCATCCTTCTTCTTCACATTTTAAACAGATTTTTTTGGCGGGAAAATGAACCCACACACCTGCAGATTAGGGTTCGGAATTCAACAGAGTTTTAGAGAGATTCAAGATCTGATTTTCGTTGGGCTGGACTTCCTAGAACATTACAGGGTTGTTACGTGTGTTTGGGTCGAATGAATTGGGTTGAATAAGCCGGGAGAAGGAAACATAGGTGTAGGAAGTTCACGGCTTGTAGCGAACTTCTGGATTTGGTTTTGTCTGAGATACAATCGGATTTGGTTGTCGCTTTGGAGTCAGTTAAGCCTGTTTCTATAAAACATGACTGGTAAGTCTGTCAGATTCGATAAATTCGTGAGATTTCGTCGAGTTCAAGCTAAAAAGAGGATAAAGAAGTTTCGGGATTTTCTTCAACTATAATTGGAAGTTAAACTGATGGATATGATTGAGGATACCATCATTGAGAGATTCTGGTATGTTGGATTAAACTTGGAAGACGCGTGCATAGAAAGCTAAAGAGAATTATTCTCGGGACTTGTTGTGAAAGAATAATCAAGATAAACTTGAGTTGTTTAGGGTTTACTTTAGAGCTGTTGCCTATATATAGGTTGGTTGCAAGTCATAGAAGGGTTACGAATAGTTTGGGGTAGTTTAGATAACCTCAAAAAGCTCAAATTTGAAATTACAGACATTCAATTCTGCTGGTGTAGGGGAAGAACGCGGAGAACATACTACTCCCAGAGACAGTCGTTTCTTCTACAACAGTTTTCATATATCGTTTCTGTAACAGCTGTTTGTAACGCTTATACACTGTTGCAAACTGTCTGCTTAACTAGTTTTCTCTTGTTTTTCACCCTTTTGAGCTATGAAAACCTATTTTGAGTATGTGAATAATATGAGGAGCTAAACCCCTTAGCCGAGGCGACGGAGGAAGCCATTGTTCCATGAAAAGTGGTATATTTCTATTTTAATTAATTCTTGCAATTTCTTTTATGATTATTTGCATGGAACTAATATTGAAAAATTTATTTTTATTGAATGATTGTGATCCGTTGTGATGGAGCATGCTTAGTTTAAGACTTTTGATGTTTCATGCTTGATGTATACAATTGTTACTTCAAAAATCTACTATAGGCACTATATTAGAATCACTTTAAACGCAAAGAATTGCATGAATATTGATTAGATTAAATCACTTAATTGGTCAATGGTGGAATCCTGAGTCTCGGTGCTTTTTATAATCTTGATAATAATTTCTCTTTATGTTTTCTATTTTAATTTGAGTCTAAAACAAATCTTCACAAGTCTGAGTGAACGACAACCTTTTACCACTATCTACAACAACATAAAAAACCACATCAATTTTTGGCGCCGCCGACGCGGATTTATATTAGGTTTTAGGTTTTAGATTTATTTTTATTTTTGTTCTTTTTTACGCCTTTGGTATTTTTTGATTCTTTTCAGATTTCGAGCGAAGCTACAAGGAAAGAAAAAGTGCTATAAAAGGAAAGCATCGCCAAAGAAGGAAAGCAAAGAGGAATCCGAAAGGAGTGAAGAAGAAGATTTTGTATATAGTTATTTTTTTTTTATTTTTAGAAACTATAAATAGGGTTTTATTTTTTGTAATTTTTCTTTTTATTTTTGGACACTTTTTGGACTTTATTTTTGGACTGGGACATTATCATTTTTAAACCCTAAGGAAGGGTTGGTTTAAATAAAAAATTGTGTGCATAGAAGGACGGTGATTACGATATCGCCTCGGCCCCTCGGGTTCGTACATGACATAGGAGTCGTGGCCCGAGTCGACTTCAGCGGTTCTTTGCCCGTCTGGTACGGGAGGTAAGTTTTTCGAAACACCCGCGAATCCCCTGTCAGCGGGTTTACTGTATTCCTTCGTTTGCATATATGATGAGGACTTGAAAACGGCTGCTTTAATTTCCTAGTAAAGGGCAAGGACTGGACATACAAGATAAGGGATCGGATTTCATCACCGTTCTCTTCTTGCCCGCCTTAGGAAAACGAAACCAAACGCGAACCTAAGCCTAAAATTTTGACTAGAACGAGACCTATAGGGTAACGAGCTTAATAGGAAAGTCGTTCGAAAAATATTGGTTACTCTTTTGAGCATACTTCGAAGTTCATGATGGTTTCTATGAGTTGAATGCGTGACTGCGCCGCCTTGTAACCGGTGAGGCCTTGGGTATCAAAGCTCCACTGAGCTTCCCTCGCCTCGATTCAACTTACTTTGACTCGGATTGATTCCAGAGGGGTTTGCTCAGATTGTAACGAGTTCCTTTTCGAAAGAATAGAAGCTGGTCTAGAAACAATCTAAGTGGAACCATCATGCTTTTTGTTTGCTAGAAAATTAGGTTTGATTTGGTTGAGTCAGCCTTGTTTTGTGATTGCATAGAATCCCAAATATCCCGATAGTGCCAGCAATGGCAACTTTAAAGCTTTGTTGAACCCTAGGACTACTCGTCCTCTTGTATCAGGTTAGCTGAAACTGAAGCAAATTATGAACTTAGGCCTGGGACCTACAGATGCTCCCAATCTTTTTAGGGAAAGAAAATGAAAACCCATACTTCCATGTTAGGGACTTTGAGGAAATTTGTAGTACCCTAAAATTAGAGACCTTGATGATGATGCTTTGAAACTTAGGTTATTCCCTTTTTCCAAAGATAAAGCCAAGTCGTGGCTATTAGTTTGGCTTCCGTCAATAAAACATATGAACAACTTACATCTTCCTTTTTGAATAAGTTTTTCCCTAGGCACAAAACATCGTCTATTAGGACGCAAATCTGCACATTTTCTCAACAAGAGGGAGAATCGTTATATAGGTATTTGGAAAGGTTCAATGACTTATTAGCCCAATGTCCTCATCATGGTTTAGAAAAGGTTAGGCTAGTTCAAATCCTTTATGAGGGTTTAGATTATTCGACAACAACCATGGTTGAGTCTCTATGCACTGGTGGTTTTGAAAACCAAACTGTTGATGCGGCGATGAAATTTTTGAATGAAATCGCCGAAAAGACCCAGCAATGGGTATATAGTAGGGAACCCAAGAAAACAATTCTTATAGGTAGAGGAAACGTTAATAGGGTAGAAGGAGGCTATGAATCAGATGCCAAAATTGCTGCTATAGCAAAAAGGTTAAAAGCCTTAGAATTGGGTCATACTAGTGGTAGAATAGAGCCTTTTTGGGAAGGCCAGAATAATGAAGAGCAAGCCAATTCTCTCTATAATAACACTAGGTTTGATAACCGTCAGAAGTTTGACCCATATTCAGAAACCTATAGTCCTGGTTGGAGAAACCATCCGAACCTTTCATGGTCTAAGGGCCACAGTCTAGGTCAGTTTAGTAATTCTAATGCTCCCCTAGATTTTGGTTACACTAAGAATTCATCAGGCCCAGAAAATAAAACGACTAGCTTAGAGGAATCTATTAAGATGTTAGCAAAAACTCAGGATATGTTAGCACAGAGCCAAATTAGTTTTCAGCAGGAAACCAAGCAGAACTTTCAAACTAATGCTCAGAGCCTTGCTAAGCTAGAACTTCAAGTCGGCCAAATAGCTAAGACCTTAAGTGAGAGAGATAACGGAAGGCTCCATAGTCAGACTACCCCCAACCCTAGAGGAGTTCATGAAGTAGGTGCAAAACTATTTAATCAAGTGAATTCTGTCACAACCCTTGGGAGTGGTAAAACGGTAGACAATAGGGTAGCCAAGCCTAATAGTGGACATACTGTAGATCCACCTTCTAATTCCCAAGATGAGCCCAAGAAGGAGCCACTAACTGAAGAAACCGATAAAATTTCTAATGATGCCAATGTGGTTCCCGACAGGTCTCATTTTGTACCCAAAGCCCCATATCCACAGTTGTGATCTCCAACAAAGAGAGAGTCGACTTTCAACGAAATACTAGAGATATTTAAGAAGGTAAACATTAACATCCCTTTATTAGAAGCAATTAGGCAAATGCCTTCTTATTCCAAGTTCCTTAAGGACCTTTGTACACGAAAGCATAAGCTTAATGTCCATAAGAAATCAATTTTAGCTGGTCAGGTAAGTTCAATCCTTCTGAACCAAACAACCCCTAAGTATAAAGATCCTGGATGCCACACCATATCTTGTGTGATCGATAATTATTCAGTAGATAAGGCATTGCTTGACTTAGGATCTAGTGTGAACTTACTCCCTTATCATGTATACAACCAGCTAGGTCTTGGAAAGTTGAAACCGACTAAAATGACATTGCAATTAGCTGATAGGTCTGTCAAAGTACCTCGTGGTCTCATAGAGGATGTTCTGATTAAGGTTGATAAATTTATTTATCCAGTGGATTTCGTTGTTCTAGATACTCAGCCTGTTCAGGATCCTAGTGCTCAAATACCGGCGATTTTAGGTCGCCCATTTTTAGCCACAGCTAACGTTGTCATCAACTGTAGGACCGGACTTATGAACATCTCCTTTTGGTAATATGACTACTGAACTAAATGTATGTAATGTTAATAGACAACCTTCTGACGATTTAGAGGAAGTGAATATGATTAGCACTTTAGTTCAGGATCTAACTCAGGATAATTGGAATACTTTATTTGGTGATTCCTTAGATGAACTTGATGAGGAAATTCTCTTAAGTCAGTTAGGTGACCAAACTTTTGAATTAGAAGAAGCTCTTGAGTATTTTAAAGAATTTGAGGATCCAGAAATTCAAGCAATAGTTAGAGGTTTGTCCGAGAATACTGACTACCCCTAAGTTTGGGGGTAGTAATGGTCAATTATCCCCATTAGAAGTCTCTAACTTGGGATTCGAGCCTAGTGTACCTGATGTATTACTTGATTCACTTCCGACTCTGCTACCGGATCCTCCTGATATTGTCCAGGAGGAAATTCTAAAGACTTGTTGTTCTAATGAGTCAATTTGTCAAGACACTCATATGAAGCCCAAATGGGCACAACAGAAAAACCCAGTTGTCTTGCAGGAAACCTTGGATGAGGATGTGCTATGTCTGTTCATTTTTCTGATTTGGTGCAGTTGTCTGATAATTGTGGCAATTTTATTTGCTTTTGTTGACCCACAGTTGTTTCGACTATTGATATATGATTTGAAAGGTAATTATCCATATTGTTGTATTTGACGTCTCGCTGAAGACTTTAAATTTAGCACTTTTTGGGAGGTAACCCAATCTCATGCAACATGGTAATATCTTTCCTTATCTCTTTTGCTTCAAATGGTAACAGTTTTCTCCTTGTTCATGCTTTTAATTTTATCTTTAGAACATTGAGGACAATGTTAGATTTAAGTTTGGGGGTATGGGAGAAACTTTTTAGTTGCAGTATGAATAAATAAACTCCAGAACCTAGAAATTTATGCCTATTGGGGATTGCACTAACTAATCTAAGTGGATGGAAGCATTTTGATCGTAGGAGTTGAGGAACCAATCTGATTAGATGGAAACATCTAGAAGAGTCTATTCATAAAAGCACAGAGCTCAGGTGTTAGAAATAACATAATAGTTTCACCATATCTCGTTGAGTCCTTTTCACTTCTATTTTTATTTTATTTTGTTTTTAAACCATGTTTCTCTAAGTAATAGGTGGGGCCCACGATTCAAGTTGTTACCAATGCTAGGGTGAATTAGAGTGATTGGATTACAAAGAAAAAGAAAAAAAGACCAGACCAATTAGACCAAAAAAAATAAAAAAAAAATCAGTGAATAAAGTCGACCACTGGTTCCCTTGTATATGCCAGTTGTGTTGAACTAGAATTAGAATTATCGATCACTGGTTCCCTTGTATATGCCAGTTGTGTTGATATTAGTCAGACCAGTATCCCAATCCATTAGGATAGGTTCATTTTGGCGGAGGCCTTCAGACAGATATGGGAAACGTCGTTCACTTAGTAAACATCAAAACCATCTATGTTTTTCTATATCCATCTTCTTGATCTATTCATGTGATTAGTTTTGACTCCGGATATTGATGTCCATAGTGCGACTATCTGAGTAGAGCTCTGTCACTTATATATGAATTTTAGTATGCTTGAGTGCAAACTCGTGTACAACAATTGGAATTTCGCATCAGGGTACTTCCTCTTGTAGTCAATAATTATGCCAACCAAGGAGATTCTTTAGTGCCTTCCAAGGTTCTGCATAGATAGTTAGGGTCTGGAGTAAAGTTTTTGTGGGTATATCTCTGGTAAGCCCTCTCGAGACTATAACTCGGCCACTAGGGCCACCTAGGGGTTTAAAGGATTATTGCATACGCTAAATGAAATCGACAATGCCTGCGTCAGTGAGTTAGATTTTATTTTTCTATTTTATCTTTGCTCGAGGACTAGCAAATAATAAGTTTGGGGGTATTTTATGGACACATTTTTGTGTCAAATTTGTCTCGATTCTATATATTTATAGTGCTCATTTTTGTACTTATTATGGTGTTTTATGTGTGTGTAGGTATTTTTGTCCAATAAACATTTTTGGAAAAATCGGCTCGAAAAGTTGTCGAAAAGCGCACCCGGAGGACACTTTCTATTCGTACTCTCACTATGGATAACGGGTACCCTAATTACTAAGGGGCACCCTCAGGACATCCCAAAGGCACCTGCTATCGGCACCCCTACTCTGGATAGGGGGCACCCTTCTTCTTCACATTTCAAACAGATTTTTTTGGCGGGAAAATGAACCCACACACCTACAGATTAGGGTTCGGAATTCAACAGAGTTTTAGAGAGATTCAAGGTCTGATTTTTGTTGGGATGGACTTTCTAGAACATTACAAGGTTGTTACGTGTGTTTGGGTCGAATGAATTGGGCTGAATAAGCCGGGAGAAGGAAACATAGGTGTAGGAAGTTCACGGCTTGTAGCAAACTTCTGGATTTGGTTTTGTCTGAGATACAATCGGATTTGGTTATCGCTTTGGATTCAGTTAAGCCTGTTTCTATAAAACAAGACTGGTAAGTCTATCAGATTCGATAAAGTCGTGAGATTTAGTCGAGTTCAAGCTAAACAGAGGATAAGGAAGTTTCGGGATTTTCTTCAACTATAATTGGAAGTTAAGTGAAGTATTAACAGTATACTGATGGATATGATTGAGGATACCATCATTGAGAGATTCTGGTACGTTGGATTAAACTTGGAAGACACGTGCATAGAAAGCTAGAGAGAATTATTCTCGGGACTTGCTGTGAAAGAATAATCAAGATAAACTTGAGTTGTTTAGGGTTTACTTGAGAGCTGTTGCCTATATATAGGTTGGTTGCAAGTCATAGAAGGGTTACGAACAGTTTGGGGTAGTTTAGATAACCACAAAAAGCTCAAAATTAAAATTACGGACATTCAGTTCTGCTGGTGTAGGGGAAGAACACGAAGAACATACTACTCCCAGAGACAGTCGTTTCTTCTACAACAGTTTTCATATATCGTTTCTGTAACAGCTGTTTGTAACGCTTATACACTGTTGCAAACTGTCTGCTTAACTAGTTTTCTCTTGTTTTTCACCCTTTTGAGCTATGAAAACCTATTTTGAGTATGTGAATAATATGAGGAGCTAAACCCTTTATCCGAGGCAACGGAGGAAGCCATTGTTCCATGAAAAGTGGTATATTCCTATTTTCATTAATTCTTGCAATTTCTTTTATGATTATTTGCATGGAACTAATATAGGAAAATTGATTTTTATTGAATGATTGTGATACGTTTTGATGGATCATGCTTAGTTTAAGACTTTTGATGTTTCATGCTTGATGTATACAATTTTTACTTCAAAAATCTACTAGAGGCAATATATTAGAATCACTTTAAACGCAAAGAATTGCATGAATATTGATTAGATTAAATCACTTAATTGGTCAATGGTGGAATCCTGAGTCTCGGTGCTTTTTATAATATTGATAACAATTTCTCTTTAAGTTTTATATTTTAATTTGAGTCTAAAATCGATTCCACACAATCCGAGTTGAACGAACTTTACTACCACTTAAAAACTACATCATTGCCTCTGTTTATATGCGACGCAATCGCATGAAGTCTTTGTATTTTAGTACACCGACCTATTGATCTCGTCTTATCTTTTTCGCTTTTATTATTTCCTCTTCAGGTTTGTCGGATAAATATCACAAGTCTTAATACTCCCATGAGTAAAAGCCTCGTGATATTTACGACTTTTGACACAATTCATCTCCTTAATGGAGGGCGCCGTCCTTATCTTCCCCCTGGCTTCCTCTTCAAGGAAGCTTAACTCTATTGTGCTAAGATTATGGCTCTTCCCATCCGGCTTTTCAACAACCAGTTCATTTCGCAATCTCGCATATGGTACCTATAGGGTTTATGGCAGCAAGATCGCACCCTAAGTGGGGTATCTTCGGACCGAGTGCATCATAGTCAGGACTTGTCAAGAGTGGCAAGGTACGCTCCAGACATCCCGGGCACTCTTGACTCAACCGTGTACTTCGGTGCCCTGATCGAGTTTCTGCACTCCTTAGGAGAGTCTTTCTCACCTTAGGCTCGCAATCTAAGATTTCTATCTTAGACTGAAATTTTAAGGTATCTCTCCCGGATGGGCATTATCGTGTAATTCTCACCCCAAATCTCCACAACTCAAGTTCCTGGGTCGGTATAGCCTTCCCTTGAGTCACACCTTTTAGGTCTTTCCGATTATGACGTGCGATAGGTCTTACTATATTGCCTCTTGCATATGAGCGAACTAGGGTGCACGCCACATTCAGATTCCTAGCCAATCTGATAATAAATATCATTTTATGTAGCCTTTTATAAAGGTCTTATTATAAAGATTTCTCTTTTTGTTTTCTTATTATGGATTTACTTTATGAAACTAAAGTTTCTAATTCAAATCTTTTAACTCGTACATAAATGCTTTTATTGAATTTTCTTAAGTTCGCATATGTTTTTCAGAATATTCATTCGCATAACCATTCAATCGGTATTGTGTGAAAGTCATTGTGCCCTCCATCTTTTGATATTTTTCCTCTATGCTTTTTCTTTCCATAGAAATTGTGTTGGTAATCTTGATTAAAATTTTATTTGCATAAGAATCTATTCCAGCACCTCGCATCATTGTTTCCCCAACTTTGTACACAACATCAAATATCAACCATTAATCTCTCTGCTCTTCGACTATCTGTTGCATATTTTTTGAAATTTCTTCGCTTGGATTCTCTTGCTTCGCATTTGTCAACATCAATTTCTTGGCAATTTTTACTTTCAGTTGTATCTCCTCTTATAATGCCAACACCCCCAGGTAGAGGAAACTTGATGCATTAATGAAATGTTGATGCAACAGCTAATATTCCATGCAGCCATGGTCTTCTAATGAGAGAATTATAAGGCGACTCGATATCCACTACACAGAATGTGATATATGTTGGTAAATTTTGTAAAAGAATTCGCATAGTCACTTCTCCCTTTGGTTTATTTGCAGAACCATTAAAGCCATAGATTTTGTATGTTGAAGGGACTAACTCATCATCTCTTCCACCCATGGTTTTATATGTATGATAAAACAGAATATCTACAGAACTTCCAGTATCTATAAGTATTCTATTTATCGCCCAGGTGTTTCTCTCATTTTCTTCCTCATTTTCTTCCGACGGCTTCATATTAATTCCCAACCGCACCACCAATGGACATTCATGTGATTCTCCTCCTCCTGGTGTTTCATCTGCGCTGAACGAGATTTTCTTCTTTTTCCATTCTTTCAAGGGTGATATTTTTACCAGGTTAAGAATTTCCCTTCTTTAAGCATCTCTCTCATATACTCGACTTAAGACATTATCATGAAAATCTTCTATGTTTCTGAAAGAGTGTATGATCGAGTTACAATATAAATTCTTTGCCTTCGCACCCACTTCAATAACAAATGTACTTCTTTCCTTCTCATTTTCATATGTATTTCCTTGAGGTGGAGGTGGTGGTGGTGGTAAATTCCTTGGCTGTTTTAGTAAGAAATGGTCCAACTTTCCTTGCTCAATCATTTGCAATATAATCTTCCTAACATTTCTACAGTTGCTTGTTGTGTGACCATGAAATCTATGATAGACACAAAATTCTTTACTCCTCCTTCCTGGTGGTGGCTCTTCGCCTACATTATGTGGTTCTGGAATATCATCCATTAGGAGAGCAACTTCCCATACTTTATCCACTGTAGTGTTCAACTTCGGCAAATTTATCTGTTCCCACACTATTCTTCCAGCTTTCTTGTTATAATGTGTTTGCTGTCCTGCAGAACTTGCTGGTTGAACTGTATCAGCACCTCCATAATTTTGAAGTTGCTTGTCTCTGTACTCTTTATTAAACTCTACTTGATCTGCACTTCCCATAGCCACTAACTTTTGTTCCATCTCTGCATTATTCCTTCCTTGAGTTCCCTGCGATGTACTCGCAACAACATTTGTCAACCTCGGAAGTAGACTTGTATTTCCAACTTTCAAATCAGATACTGCAACTGGGTAAGATTCCATATCTCTTTGCTTTTCCTCAAGTGCTATGTATTCTTCTTGAAATTCGCGCAGCTCCGACATTGTTATTGTATCCTTTATTCTGAAGATTTGGGTATATAATAAATCTGTCGCAAAGAGAGCATTAATGAATGCAAGAATAAGATGTCTCTCATCCACCCGTCTTCCCATTTCACTACACATTGTTCTCCAACGATTCGTTAGATGACGCAAACTCTCATTTGTTCTTCTGCGAAGTCCGAATGCAGTCTCAATTCCTGGTCTTGATAGATTATTACTTATGTATTGCCCCAAAAAGATATTTTGTAGATGATGAAATGAACCAATGGATTCTACAGGTAGGCCTTCAAACCATTTCAAAGCTTCTCCTGCTAGACTTGCAGCAAAATATTTGCATATTACTGCATCATAATTTTCCCACCGCAATAAACATCTAGAATAAGCTTTTACATGTTGTATCGCACATGCGCTTCCATCAAATATACTTGTAAATGCCGGTAAACTGCACTTAGATGGTATCGATGCTCTTTTAATTTCTTTTGTAAATGGAGTTTTTCCAGCTTCCTCCACTGCTTCCTCTAGTTGTCTTCTTCCATCATTTCTCTTAGTAGTCATCATTTCTCTTAATTCTGCCATCTCCTTAAGAATTTCTTCGCTTAATGATTTATCCAAATCCTCTCGCATGGGTATCTTTAATATTTCTTGTCTCAATCTATTCTCATGATTGTTTTGGCATATTGCCTCTTGTATCTCCTGTTGTTCAGTTTCATCTCTTCTTCGCCTACGCCTTTCGGTATTTGCTTCGATTTGTACTCTATCAAGTCTTTCTTCATTGCATGTGCGATCATATCGATGTATTGATATTTCTCTTTCTTGTGGAGTAATTCGACCTTGATCTATATCATCTATGCGATGACACTCGCGTCCCCTTACTCGATTATCAATGTGACGCAATCCGCTTTGTAACTCTCTTTCTTCTAATTCTTCCCTTCTTCTCTGTTTATTTCTCGCACATGCAATCTCTCGTTCGCGCTCATATTCGTCTCTCAAAATTCTTTATCATATAATATCATTTGTCCTTGCCTTGTATCCTCTTCTTCCCTTTCACAATTAGTATTTGCACGACGAAGAAGTTCGCGTGGGTGTTCATATCGATTAGTTGCTAAGTAAATTACACGTCTCCTTTCCCTTTGATCTTCAAAATTTTCATCTTCTTGCGAGTTTTCTTCAATGACTTCTATATGTTGCCTTCGTCTATCATTTCTTCGATTAGATTGGCTCTGTCTAGAAGAACTCCTACCGGATCTTGACTTTGAACGTGTATCTCTCCTTGATCTTTGTTCTTGTAGTCTAAGATTCTCTTCTCGTAAATCATCATTTTGACGGATTAGATTCGCACGCTCTTATTCTTCTCTCTTTCTTTCAATTAATAATCTTTGCCTAAGATCTTCAATCGTCATATTTCCTTCACTCGCTGTAACTGGTTCTTCGTTCCCAATTCTCTATCCTTCCTCTGTGGAATTCGTCATCGCAGTATGGACACTCACTCCATCATAATCTATATCATTATTCTGTCCTTTTTCTCACTGAGATCCAATTGGAATTTCTGTTCTTTGATGTTCTTCCATTCTTTCTTCTTGTTGCTCAAGATTTTTAATTCTTCTTCGTTCAGCAAGTTTGTTACTTCTTCTAGTTATCATTCCTTGTTCAACAACAAACTCGATCCTTACCATTTCTAAAATTTTAGATCTCACTTTTTTCCTTAAAACCTATGATATACTATCAGGAATTAACATCCAGAGCTGTTTCTAGCGCCAAAAATGTAGTTGTAAGAAATCTTACAACTACACTCCACTATAACTGATTCAATCTCTATGTGATCATCATGAATTCTTGTTTTATTAACTAAAGATTAAGAATGTTTACAAGAATGATTCAAGTATTACAACAATTCTACTTGAAACCTAAGCTCACTTTCTCTCTCTTCCTATTTCCTTTCCAATACTTATCCTAGAATCCTCCTAGAAACAATGACCTTTCCCCTTTATATAGAATTTTACATAGTGGATGACAGCTAAGAATCCCATTATTTCGGGATCACTATGCGACATATTCGCTCATATACAATCGCTCATCTTCGCATAACATACTTCTTCGCATGATTCTTCACACTTTACTCGTGACTTTGCTGACTTCATCTGGTGCGTCATCTCAACTTTGCTGTGTGCGACTCCCTTCCCCCAGGTTGTATTCTTTACTTCGCGTAGTTATTAACGTGTGCGATATTTAACTCCTACATGCTTTGAATATATTGTTGGTTTAAAGGTCAATAATTTGAAGACTAGACTTATAGCTATCGGAGATGTTCCATAGATTTTAGTATGGGCCGCGGAATTTGGTTGTACCACTGATAATATTCCTTTCATCTACTTGGGCATGCCACTGGGAGCAAAACCAACTTCAAAGCAAATTTGGAATTCCATTATCGAGAAGTTTGAAGAAAGGCTATCCACTTGGAGGCAAATTTCTCTCTCAAAGGGAGGTAAACTCACACTCTGGAAATGTATCTTATGTTCTCTACCGGTTTATTACTTTTCATTATTTAAGGCACCGGCATCAGTCATCAAAATTCTAGAAAGAAACATGCGAAACTTCCTATGGGAGTATAATGGTGCTTCAAAAATTTCACATCTAGTAAATTGGGATTTAGTGTGCGCTCATAAGGAAAAAGGCGGATTGGGGGTGTGTAATTTGAAAAAGATGAATCTGTGCATGCTTGCGAAATGGTGCTGGAGGTTTGGTCAGGAAAAAAACAGACTGTGGTACATAATTATAGTGGATAAACACAGAGAAAACTTCTCGTGCTGGGTTCCAAATAAAGTGAAGACTTCGCTTGGCGTTTCTTGCTGGAAAACAATAGCCGAAACTGCACATCTGGTGAGTACTTATTCAACATTGATTATTCACTGGGGAGCTGAAATTTCATTTTGGAATGATGTCTGGAGGGGTAATGCTTCTCTTGCATCTACCTTCCCTTCCCTGCACAAGTTAGCCACCGACAAAGATTCAAAGTTTGCTGACATGGTTACTACAGACGGAAATTAGAAATTCATTTTCAAACGAAATCTTACAGGTGCCGAAGTCAACACTTTTGCTGCCATGCTCCTCGTAATTGGAAGTAACCCACCGGCTCTAGACAACTTTCCTGACACAAGGCGTTGGTCTCTGCACAACTCAGGGGTTTTCACTGTCAAAACACTGTACTCTAAACTCATAGCAGAATCTGGTATTGATAATTTTCCACATTATTTCATTTGGAAGAAGCCTGTACCACCTAAGATCAACTTTCTTCTTTGGCGTTTAATGCATGAGAAACTAAACACAATAGATATGCTGCAGATAAAAGGGGTAGACATATATTACTCTTGTATTCTCTGTGGTGATGATATAGAATCTCAGGACCACATCTTCTTTCATTGTAAAATTGCACACAAAGTTTGGTCTTCGGTTCTTCTTTCTGTCTGTTGGTCTTGGGTGATTCCAAGAAATCTAAGAATGCTTGCTTTTGGATGGCATCATGTCCACTTCTCTGTTGCTGGAAACTTTTTATGGGATCTAATCCCGGCTACAGTCGTGCATACTATTTGGACGGAGCGTAACAAGCGCATCTTTGAGCAGAATTACACTTTCAAAACGGATGATGACCTGGGAATAGAAGTGAAGTCATTAATTCTAGCTTGGGCAAGAGCAGCTGGTAAAAGAGTTCATTTAAATTTTGCCAGTACAGTTCAAAACAATTGGGATGCTCTCTTTGTGTAACTTTGTTGTTTTCTGAACTCTTTTGTTTTCCACTTCTGGTGGAACTCTTTGTAAATTCTTTGCTTCTCTAATAAATCTTCTTTTCGTATAAAAAAAAACAATCAAACACAATTTTAGTAAATAACTACCAAAGTTCCAAAATCCAGGATTATGTCCAATTGAGCACAAGAAAGCATAGATCGACAAAAGAAGAAGATTTAAAAAAAAAAATGGAGAAATAAGAGAAGATCACAGTCAAGGCCTCCATCTTAATTAATGATGGGAGGATTAGCAGCAGCATCTATACTCAGAGAAACTAGAAAACTACTTGGGCAGGATAACCAACAGGTGGGTAATTCTGAAGTGGCTGGTCAATACGTGACATTTGTTGGTTGACCTTAAGGCACTCAGTTCCAAACACCCCATCCCTGCTTCTTGTTATATACTAAAGTTTCCTTAAAACTACAATTCGAAACATTACTCTGTTAGATGATTGGTTTTTGGTTATGATTAATTATTTTTGCTTCTGATCCATCTATTTATTCGAGCGCTGATTGGTTTTTCGTTACGATTAAGTTTAGTTTGCTGCTCCACTAGGTCTCTTTCTCTCTCTCTTTCCTGACGAAGCGTTTCCCTCAACTGCTCCAACGTCATATTTTCTTCATTAACATTTTCCTCCCTTTCCTCACCAATTGGTTCTTCTCCTACAACTGTTTCAGTATCATTAGTATGGATCGATCCTTCTCTAAAGTTGTTCCCGTCAGGACCGCCGTTCTGTCGTTGATTCACACCAATTGGTTCTTCTCTCCTATTTCCATTATTCTTCCTCTTTTTGCTTCTAAACCCTTGCTTCTCCTTGACGTTATTATGTGCTTTGCTCGATTTGGAACTCTTGCCATCAACCAACTTCGACTGATATCTACGAATCAATTCCTACTCACCGATTCGTTGATGATCTTTAGCTAATGAAATAAAGTTAACTTTGCTATAAACTTTAAGATAAGCTTTACTTTAAGATCTTAATGAACTCTTCAAAATAAAAGTCAAAACTACTCTACTTTTCAGATCTCGAACAAGAACCAAACATCCAAGGTTTACGAAATCAAACTTTCATGAAAAACAACTCGTTAAAACTTCAAATAACAAAAACTCAAGAAAAACTTCAACTTCCTCTCAAGATCTCAGGTAACGAAATATACAAGTAACGAACTATACAAGATCTAAGACAAGATTATGAGAATAAGATCAAACACTTCCTTTGTAATTGAATACAAAATAGAAATCCCTTTTATAAATAAGTTGAGATGATGATAATACAAGTATGAAAACTCACAAGAACCCTAACTTACTTTCTCTCAACATGACCTCTCCCAATACAAAATATCCAACCCCATTTACAATGAACCAAGGTCTCTATTTATAGGCAAAACTAAGTAGTGGAGTACATATCATTTTACTTCGCCGACAATCACACAATTCACGTGATTCTGCTTTATACTTCGCCCAAGCCATTTTCAATAAAGTTATTCCATTCTTCTCGCCGATAATTTAGGTGACTTTCTTGCGCAACAATTCATCTTCGTCTGAAACTACTGTTCACTTCGTCTTGCTGTTTCTTCGTTAACTGCTTTCTTGCTCGATCATCTTTACTTCACCTGTTGGTTATCCATATGTATTTCGCAGATCACTTATTCAGAGTGGATTCATACTTCGCAGATCTAATATTCGTAAAAGTAACTCTGACAACTTATTTGACTTATCACTGACATTCATTCTCGGGTTGATAAAAGATCTTCTGCTTAAGATTTACTTCGTATATTTCGTGCAACCTCGTTCGACCACGTGGCGAGTAGGATTTCTGTACCTATATTTTGCCTTTTCTCGTTCCATTCGCAAGGATTAAGGATGGAAAGATAATCTCGTAATAAATTTGTAACCGCCACGTCTCCGTCATTCTCGCATCCACGTTGCCACGTTCTTTTGTAATCGCTCACAACCGGTTCCACTTCCTCCAACATTTTGATGACCCGTCATAGCCGGTGATTAGTTGTCTTACTATAAATACTTCGATTCTCTTTTACTTTCTTTCAGTCTTCATCTTCTTCCCTGCTACTGCTGCAGTTTTTATTTTCTGCTATTGATTTCTTCTGCTTCAACATTCTTTTCGTTTTCGAGTTTCAAAACTTCTCAACTTTAGATCAATGGCTCCCAAGAAGACTCCATCTCCAACATCTTCTAAGATACTTGAGGAATTTCAAGCAGAATTCGAGAGAAAAGGTTAAACCCTAACCCCAACGATCGATTCATCTATTACTCCTACCGTTACTACGACCAAGAACATGAAGTTGAACTACAGATGGATTCAGTCGGAATCTTGGTCCTCTACCAGAATTATCATGACGTAAGGTCAGCTGAAGGTAGGCCTTTCCTTTCCTCTGTACGATCCAGCTAATCCCCTATTCTATGAGATACTGACCAAGCTCCAGCGAGGTGTTTTTCAGTTAAGTGGGAATGAAATTCGTATTGCGAATGAATTCGTGATACACTCGAAGGGTGGACCTTCTCAGATTCCTTTAGTCGCGAAGGAATTTTATCCTGAAGATTACAAAATAGATTCCATTGTAGTGAACTACACTGATAAAACCATGACTACGAGGAAATATCAAGAGTTGGGTGTTAAGCTTGCTCGGAAACCCATGGATGACCCTTTTAAAGCTCTTATCCAAGATGTTGAGCCGTTCTGTCGTGTGAGGAATGACCGTCTTCGTTTCTCTAATGAAGAAGATTGGATGATGTTCCCCTTGATCGCGGAAGGTCCTTTGGTCTGGGGCTTAATTAGTGACGGCTCTGCTCGCTCTGGTCCTCTCTCTAAGCATAGTCATTTCGCGGCTTACGAGCCTGGGAGATTCCAATGGTCTGAGATGCCAACTGGGGTAAATTATGTTCTCCTTCTATCTCGCTTACTTCTTATTTGCGGCACTCTAACTCTATCCTATGTGTTATAGTATCCACTTCCTCCTGCTGTTTTACTCAAAGATCGCAAGAAGAAGGAAGCTACCGCTGAGTCTCCTGCTTCTGAACAGGTATTGTTTAGGCGTTGTATTTCGCTTCTTTCATTGTATTATGATTTTCAAACTTTGTACTTCGTAGGATGACGAGTCTGCTGGCCCTCAAGCTGCTACGGGGTCTACTAAAGGGTCACAAGAAGCGTGTTCATTCTCTGGTTCCTTCTTCTACTGGCGAGGTTTCTTCATCTTCTTTATTTCACGACTCTTTTCCTTCAGGTGGTTGTCTAATCTTCGCTCTTTGCAGGGTGGCTCTACCGTTTCCCCCGGTGTTTCTACTCGCCCGAAGCGTCAACGACGGGTCCTGGATTTAGCTGCTTTGACCCAAGTCAAGGATTCTAAAACAGCTTCGAGTCAGTCTACTACTCCTCCTCCTCCTAAGCATCAACCGACTGATCTTCCTCACGAAGTTATTCCTCCCCAATCAACAGAAAGTATGAAGCCTTTCTTTTCTATTCCCACTATCAACGTGGAAGATTCTCCGGACAAGTCTTCCAATAATGAGAAGGTGAAGAAAAGGGATAAGAAGAAGGTTTATGAAGTGGAATATCCTGCATATATCCCTGACATGGATTTCTTGAGGAAAATCTTTGTTTCGGCTCTGTGAAATGCTTCTCTTAGATCGCCTGATCTTGAGTCTTTGGATTCTTTCAACTCTAACACTTTCCTAGCTGTGGATCAATCTTTCGTAGTAAATTCTTCGCTGAATCTGTCTCTTCAGCAACATGCTCTGATAATGGGATTTGTGAGTCTTAACTTTTCTTTTCATAGTATCTTTTGAATCTTTCTCTTAATTTCTTTTTTATTTCTCCTCGTGAATAATTAACAAGTTCTGGTGCTCGTATTCGAGATCTCGAAAAGAAGCTTGCTGAGGAGAAGAAACATTTGTCCCAACAAGAGAAGAAAGCTGATGAGCTTCGTGTTAGAGCATAGCTCGGTTGAACCCACCAAATGTTGGTATGTCAAGTTTGGTTGTCATATTTTAATGAACCAAAACTCATTTAAAGAGTCACTTGATTATTTACTAGAGTCAACTTCGTATAAGTTAGCTTAAAAGTATTATGATATGAGACATTACAAGTATTATGTGAAGACTTGAAGAATGTGAAGAAGTAAGGAGCTACAACGACGATATCATCCTTCCACTTGAGGTTAGTAATATTTGACTTGAACTGTTTCATTCCCTAACGTATCTTTTAAGTCGTGCATATTGAAAACATAAATGCGAAGCTGTTAATGATTATACTCTAGTTAGACATAGTATTAAGGAATACAATACGAAGTATAACACTTATCTTTTGAACTTCGTATATAAGACATTGACATAATCGTATGAATGCTATTGTGATTATGTATGGGTATGGGTGAAGATTTCGTCCTAGGAAACAATGTTTTACATTAGTTTAAAGGAAGTACAATTCATAAACTTGTTTTATGAATCGAAAGGAAAATTGCTAGGCTTATTGGTATTATTATTCATTTTAAACCTTTGGATTAGCAATATGTGTGTTTAGTATAACCGCTCATGACTTGCTTATGTTCTTGGTAAAACTATTCACAAGGCCTGACTTTTGTATTGGTATGACTTTTATTAGTGAAACCGATCTTAAGTAATCACCTGAGATGGTATGATCGATTTGTTGTAATTTGTATGATCAACTCTAGACATTGGGGGACCGATACTAGTAAGAGGTGCAACCGATCACAAAAGGGGAATTGATCCTTGTAAGAGGCGCAACACATTTTTAGTTATTTGGAACCGATCTTATGAACATGTGCAACACGTTTTTAGTTATTGGGAACCGATCCTATGAACATGTGCAACAAATACAAGTTAGATACCATATATATGTGGGAACCGATCCTAGTACCTAGTCAACCAAGTTTTGGTAACTAACGTGACTAATTCTAGTACCCACATGGAGGTAGAACCGAAACTTGTTTTGGTAGAACCTTGAAACCCTAATCAATCACATAGTTCTTGGAAGTCAGATGAACCAATTCTAAACTTGTTTGGAAGTGTGGAAAATCGATTCCAAGATTGTAAATATGAAAAAGGATTTACAAAGTAAAGATGTCGACATACTTTAAACATGTGCAATAACTCTTATCATTTATGGTTCAAAGATATTCCTTAATAGCTAAAGGAGAATCCCGGATCTAAATAAATTGAGAATCTTTTAATTAAGGTTTTTAGTTTTTATATGCTTTTAATTTCCATCAATTAAAGTGCATATCTTTAGAAATAAAAATTAGTAATGTGTTACTAGTTGGAGATTTTCTACTGAGATTTCGGTCATTAATTGTACAGAGCATTTCCAGGAATTATGAAAACTGATTTTATGTTTATTACATATCTTTGAGAATATTCGGTTTTGGAAATTCCTTGGTTTCCAAACTTCCTTGGTCTATAAATATTGAAGTTTGCAATTCAAGCAAACTAATCCTCAGAGCCAGCAAAACTACCTAGTTGTGTTGTTACTGGTGGAGCCGCCTATTCAGAGAGGAAAGTAACCTAATTAGGCGAAATCTCTTACGGCCGCTCGGTTTAAAGACTTCTTTGGGACTGAGAAGCTCTATTAGTACTGTTGGTGGGAAACTAGATAATTGCAGTTTATTATTAGTTTTCGATTGATTTGATTGACTAATAGTTGTTGAACTTTGATTGCACCTCGTTTGTTTATGCTTGAGAATCTTCTCTTCTGATATAAGATTCACTCAAACTAGATAGAAGTTTCGACGGGGATATTTAGACTGTTTGTAGTTCTAAAGATGTCTTGTGATGATCCATTGTTAACAAACTCCGTTCTGTGTGTGATTGATCACAAAAGATTCAAGTTGATTATGTGCATGTGTTTATTGAAGATCAAAGAAGATTTGAAGACAAATAATATATTTGGGTTCTGATAAGTGCATAATTCATATGATTTTAGTGTCCATTCCATACTTGTTTAAGCTATTATTCTTGCATATTTTCGTGTTATTACTATTGTTTTCTCTTATTTGCCTCTATAGGTGAATCATCCAAAAAGGAGCTACAAAGTGCTGAAAAGAGCTAAGAAGAGAATTATTCCAATTATCCAAGCGCCCAAGTCCAAGAGAAGTGGAAGAAGTGCGACGAAACGGAGGAAAACGCTCAAAATCAAGAGATGGGCCAAAAACCGATCTTAACTCATTCAAATTAAGGATTTCTCATAATCATCTTGAAGAGAATTTAAAGAGGAAAAGAATGCAAAAATAATGAGGTCATTCCGAGTTTGGATGAAGAAGTTGTGGCCAAAACAAGTTTTTATCGAATACCGAAGACAGTAAAGTATGGAAACGGATACGCATACTTAATTCCGAAAATTTCTGCTGGAATTTGAGGTTCGCATACCAGGTACCCATACTTTACTAGTAGGAAAACGTGTAACACCCCATATAATACCCTGTATTTTAGTTACGGTTTCGGGTCGGGTTATACCCTCTAACTTGTTATTTAGGTTGTTGTTCTTTGGCCTTATCCTAGGTGAGTTGCTTGAACTAGGAAAGCTATAGGTGGAAATAGAGTCATTTTAATAAATAGATAAAATTAAGGTAAAATAAAAAGATAAACAAAACAATAAATTTTTATATTAGTGATATTTTAATATTGTATTAATATAGGTTTTATAATTATAATTAAATTTAGGAGAGAGAGTTAGAGGTTAGAGAAGAAAAGGCTAGAGAGAGAGGAGAAGGAGATGGATCTAGGGTTCTTGAGGAGGAAGATTAATTAGCAAAATCAGTAGAGGATCAAATCAATTGAGGTAGAATGCTAGACCCTTTCTCTTTTGGTGTTTATCTTTGGTGTTTGCTTCATATGTCTTTGTATTGTTAGGTTTATGTAAATTATTTAAATAAATATATATATTCTATTGATGATCAGGCTTCTCCCTTTCGTAGATAACATGATTAGGTACCTCTTGTTAAATTTTGAGAATTTTCCAGCATAAATTCAACGGTGAATGTTTCTTGTAATTTGGATCATAGTTTCTGAAATTCTGGACAGTTTCATTTTACAGTGGTTTTGATGTTCTTAGGTAGTCTTAATAATGTTAAAATGATTTGGGGTCTTAACCAAAGTTGTAGATAAATGTATTGTCTTTCATTATACTTTGGTTTTGCTTAATTTGAGACTAATATCAATTTATGGTGAATATTATGGTAAACTGGTGTTATCTGCCCAGATTTTGTGATGCGTTTGTAAAATCATTATCTTTTTATTGAGCCGTTAGTTTGACGTGAAATTTAGATAGATTATACACTATGGTATCAGTAATTTTCAGTAAAAAATTTAGGGAGATTGGAAAATGTTATCACCTGAAACACATGATGTAAAATGTCTGCAATTAGTGTGTTTGGTTAAATGCTTGAAAGAAATTCATGTTGTTAAGCCATGGTTGCTTGTGTTGTTCGTAAAAATGATTTATAAAATCAAATGAGTTCATGTGTTTACCGTTATATGGAACATGTTTCATGATAACGGCGGGTAATGATCCCCGAGAGTTAATGGGTAATGATCCTCATGGGAAATTGTGATTCCCGACCATCGATGATGGCTGTCCGTGACGATAAACGATAGGTGGTATACAAACCAAGGTTTTCGTACTGTTAATGAAACGGGTAATGATCCGTGAGATCAAATGGGTATGATCCCCATAGGAACTTTCGTTCCTGACCATCGATGGAGGTTGTCCGTGCCGTTAAACGATAGGTGGGTGTACGAACCAAGGTTTTCGTACCGTGAACTCAAGATTTTTTGGTGAGATGTGTTGAAATATAGATTAAATGATTTGTTGGAAACATAATTGGTTTTATGAACTCATGAGTTGAAACTTAAATGGATGAATTATGAATTTATGTTAAATCCCAAATGGATGATTAGTGAACTCATGTTTTCTCTGTGTATATTAATACGTGAATAGATGTATTAGATCATTGATGAATGAATATTTGACAATTATATTGGTATTGTAAACTCATGGTTTGTTGGTGACAATATTAATTTGTGAATCGTTTGTTGAAATCTCTATTGAATGATTTGTGGAAACCTTATTGGCTTTATGAACTCAAGCACTGAAATACTATTTGAAGTATTTATAGAAAATATTGATAGTGTTATGAATTCGTGTGTGAAATCTAATTGGATGAGTTATTTAAAGTATTATTGGTATTATGAACTCGTGATTGAAGGATGATTTGCTGATAATATTAATATTGTGAAGTCTTGTTTTGAAATCTTAAGATGATTTGTTAGAAACAATATTTCATTGTGAATTCATGATTAAACAAATGAATTGAATGATTTGTTGAAAATAATATTTGTTGTAATAAAAAAAAATTAATTAAGAGAAATATATATGCATAAGTCTCTTTCCGACCCGAAACGCTTCGAGTTCGGATCTCCATATGGGTTTGACCCAGGTCCGGAACTCGGGGTGTTACAAGTTGGTATCAGAGATCTAGGCTTTAGATCTTGAATGGGAGCGTAAAGAAATTGTTTCCTGTGTTGATATGCGGCTTGTCTGATTTGAATGTTGTATTGCTTGTTTCATCTAACTAGTTGTATCATGGCTTTGTAAAAATTCATGTGAATTGCTAACCGTGTGCTGGATTGGATTGTCATATTGTTTAGTATATTTATTTATTTATGTGACATTTTGAACTTATAGGTATAATCTAAATTTCGCGACGAAATTTCTTTGAAGGGTGGTAGAATGTAATACCCTGTATTTTAGTTACAGTCTCAGGTCGGGTTATACCCTCGAACTTGTTATTTAGATTGTTGTTCTTTGGCCTTATCATAGGTGAGTCGCTTGAACTAGGAAAATTATAGGTGGAAATAGAGTCCTTTTAATAAATACATAAAATTAAGGTAAAATGAAAAGATAAAAAAAATAATAAATTTGTATATTAGTGATAGTTTTAACATTGTATTAGTATAGGTTTTATAATTATAATTAAAATTAAGAGAGAGAGTTAGAGGTTAGAGAAGAAAAGGCTAGAAAGAGAGGAGAAGGAGATGGAGCTAGGGTTCTTGAGGAGGAAGATTAATTAGAAAAATCAGTGGAGGATCAACTCAATTGAGGTAGAATGCTAGATCCTTTCTCTTTTGTTGTTTATCTTTGGTGTTTGCTTCGTATGTCTTTGTATAGTTAGGTTTCTGTAAATTATTTAAATAAATATATATGTTGTATTGATGATCAGGCATCTTCCTTTCATAGACAACATGATTAGGTACCTCTTGTTAAATTTTGAGAATTTTCCAGCATAAATTCAACGGTGAATGTTTCTTGTAATTTGGATCATAGTTTCTGAAATTCTGGACAGTTTCATTTTACAGTGGTTTTGATGCTCTTAGGTAGTCTTAATGATTCTAAAATTATTCGGAGTCTTAACCAAAGTTGTAGATAAATGTATTATCTTTCATTATACTTTGGGTTTTCTTAATTTGAGACTAATATCAATTTATGGTGAATATTATGGTAAACTGGTGTTATCTGCCCAGATTTTGTGATGCGTTTGTAAAATCATTATCTTTTTATTGAGCCGTTAGTTTGACGTGAAATTTGGATAGGTTATACACTATGGTATCAGGAATGTTCAGTAAAAAATTTAGGGAGATCGGAAAATGTTATCACCTGAAACAAATAATGTAAAATGTCTGCAATTAGTGTGTTTGGTTAAATGGTTGAAAGAAATTCATGTTGTTAAGCCATGGTTGCTTGTGTTGTTCGTAAAAATGATTTATAAAATTAAATGAGTTCATGTTTTACCGTTATATGTAACATGTTTCATGATAACGGCGGGTAATGATCCCCGAGAGTTAAATGGTAATGATCCCCATGGGAAATTGGGTTTCCCGACCATCGATGATGACTGTCCGTGACGATAAACGATAAGTGGTGTACGAACCAAAGTTTTCGTACTGTTAATGAAACGGGTAATGATCCCTGAGAGCAAATGGGTATGATCCCCATAGGAACTTTCGTTCCTGACCATCGATGGAGGCTTTCCGTGCCGTTAAACGATAGGTGGGTGTACGAACCAAGGTTTTCGTACCGTGAACTCAAGATTTTTTGGTGAGATGTGTTGAAATATAGATTAAATGATTTGTTGGAAACATAATTGGTTTTATGAACTCATGAATTGAATCTTAAATGGATGAATTATGAATTGATGTGTTAAATCCCAAATGGATGATTAGTGAACTCATGTTTTCTCTGTGTATATTAATACGTGAATAGATGTATTAAATCATTGATGAATGAATATTTGACAATTATATTGGTATTGTAAACTCATGGTTTGTTGGTGACAATATTAATTTGTGAATCGTTTGTTGAAATCTCTATTGACTGATTTGTGGAAACCTTATTGGCTTTATGAACTCAAGCACTGAAATACGATTTGAAGTATTTATAGAAAATATGATAGTGTTATGAATTCGTGTGTGAAATCTAATTGGATGAGTTATTGAAAGTATTATTGGTATTATGAACTCGTGATTGAAGGATGATTTGCTGATATAATATTAATATTGTGAAGTCTTGTTTTGAAATCTTAAGATGATTTGTTAGAAACAATATTTCATTGTGAATTCATGATTAAACAAATGAATTGAATTATTTGTTGAAAATAATATTTGTTGTAATAAAAAAAAATAACTAAGATAAATATAGTGCATAAGTCTCTTTCCGACCCGTAACGCTTCGAGTTCGGATCTCCATATGGGTTTGACCCTGGTCCGGAACTCGGTGTGTTACAAGTTGGTATCAGAGATCTAGGCTTTAGATCTTGAATGGGAGCGTCAAGAAATTGTTTCGTGTGTTGTATGCGGCTTGTATGATTTGAATGTTTATTGCTTGTTTCATCTAACTAGTTGTATCATGGCTTTGTAAAAATTCATGTGAATTGCTAACCGTGTGCTGGATTGTATTGTCATATTGTTTAGTGTATTTATTTATTTATGTGACATTTTGAACTTATAGGTATAATCTAAATTTCGGGACAGAATTTCTTTCAAGGGTGGTAGAATGTAATACCCTGTATTATTGTTACGGTTTCGGGTCGGGTTATACCCTCGAACTTGTTATTTAGATTGTTGTTCTTTGGCCTTATCATAGGTGAGTCGCTTGAACTAGGAAAATTATAGGTGGAGATAGAGTCCTTTTAATAAATACATAAAATTAAGGTAAAATGAAAAGATAAACAAAATAATAAATTTGTATATTAGTGATAGTTTTAACATTGTATTAGTATAGGTTTTATAATTATAATTAAAATTAGGAGAGAGAGTTAGAGGTTAGAGAAGAAAAGGCTAAAAAGAGAGGAGAAGGAGATGGAGCTAGGGTTCTTGAGGAGGAAGATTAATTAGAAAAATCAGTGGAGGATCAACTCAATTGAGGTAGAATGCTAGATCCTTTCTCTTTTGTTGTTTATCTTTGGTGTTTGCTTCGTATGTCTTTGTATAATTAGGTTTCTGTAAATTATTTAAATAAATATATATGTTGTATTGATGATCAGGCATCTTCCTTTCATAGACAACATGATTAGGTACCTCTTGTTAAATTTTGAGAATTTTCCAGCATAAATTCAACGGTGAATGTTTCTTGTAATTTGGATCATAGTTTCTGAAATTCTGGACAGTTTCATTTTACAGTGGTTTTGATGCTCTTAGGTAGTCTTAATGATGCTAAAATGATTTGGAGTCTTAACCAAAGTTGTAGATAAATGTATTATCTTTCATTATACTTTGGGTTTGCTTAATTTGAGACTAATATCAATTTATGGTGAATATTATGGTAAACTGGTGTTATCTGCCCAGATTTTGTGATGCGTTTGTAAAATCATTATCTTTTTATTGAGCCGTTAGTTTGACGTGAAATTTGGATAGGTTATACACTATGGTATCAGGAATGTTCAGTAAAAAATTTAGGGAGATCGGAAATGTTATCACCTGAAACAATGATGTAAAATGTCTGCAATTAGTGTGTTTGGTTAAATGGTTGAAAGAAATTCATGTTGTTAAGCCATGGTTGCTTGTGTTGTTCGTAAAAATGATTTATAAAATTAAATGAGTTCATGTTTTACCGTTATATGTAACATGTTTCATGATAACGGCGGGTAATGATCCCCGGAGTTAAATGGGTAATGATCCCCATGGGAAATTGGGTTTCCCGACCATCGATGATGGCTGTCCGTGACGATAAACGATAGGTGGTGTACGAACCAAGGTTTTCGTACTGTTAATGAAACGGGTAATGATCCCTGAGAGCAAATGGGTATGATCCCCATAGGAACTTTCGTTCCTGACCATCGATGGAGGCTTTCCGTGCCGTTAAACGATAGGTGGGTGTACGAACCAAGGTTTTCGTACCGTGAACTCAAGATTTTTTGGTGAGATGTGTTGAAATATAGATTAAATGATTTGTTGGAAACATAATTGGTTTTATGAACTCATGAATTGAATCTTAAATGGATGAATTATGAATTGATGTGTTAAATCCCAAATGGATGATTAGTGAACTCATGTTTTCTCTGTGTATATTAATACGTGAATAGATGTATTAAATCATTGATGAATGAATATTTGACAATTATATTGGTATTGTAAACTCATGGTTTGTTGGTGACAATATTAATTTGTGAATCGTTTGTTGAAATCTCTATTGACTGATTTGTGGAAACCTTATTGGCTTTATGAACTCAAGCACTGAAATACGATTTGAAGTATTTATAGAAAATATTGATAGTGTTATGAATTCGTGTGTGAAATCTAATTGGATGAGTTATTGAAAGTATTATTGGTATTATGAACTCGTGATTGAAGGATGATTTGCTGATATAATATTAATATTGTGAAGTCTTGTTTTGAAATCTTAAGATGATTTGTTAGAAACAATATTTCATTGTGAATTCATGATTAAACAAATGAATTGAATGATTTGTTGAAAATAATATTTGTTGTAATAAAAAAAAATATACTAAGAGAAATATGTGCATAAGTCTCTTTCCGACCCGTAACGCTTCGAGTTCGGATCTCCATATGGGTTTGACCCTGGTCCGGAACTCGGGGTGTTACAAGTTGGTATCAGAGATCTAGGCTTTAGATCTTGAATGGGAGCGTAAAAAATTGTTTCGTGTGTTGATATGCGGCTTGTATGATTTGAATGTTTATTGCTTGTTTCATCTAACTAGTTGTATCATGGCTTTGTAAAAATTCATGTGAATTGCTAACCGTGTGCTGGATTGGATTTCATATTGTTTAGTATATTTTATTTATTTATGTGACATTTTGAACTTATAGGTATAATCTAAATTTCGGGACGAATTTCTTTCAAGGGTGGTAGAATGTAATACCCTGTATTTTAGTTACGGTTTCGGGTCGGGTTATACCCTCGAACTTGTTATTTAGATTGTTGTTCTTTGGCCTTATCCTAGGTGAGTCGCTTGAACTAGGAAAATATAGGTGGAAATAGAGTCCTTTTAATAAATACATAAAATTAAGGTAAAATGAAAAGATAAAAAAATAATAAATTTGTATATTAGTGATAGTTTTAACATTGTATTAGTATAGGTTTTATAATTATAATTAAAATTAGGGAGAGAGTTAGAGGTTAGAGAAGAAAAGGCTAGAAAGAGAGGAGAAGGAGATGGAGCTAGGGTTCTTGAGGAGGAAGATTAATTAGAAAAATCAGTGAGGATCAACTCAATTGAGGTAGAATGCTAGATCCTTTCTCTTTTGTTGTTTATCTTTGGTGTTTGCTTCGTATGTCTTTGTATAGTTAGGTTTCTGTAAATTATTTAATAAATATATATGTTGTATTGATGATCAGGCATCTTCCTTTCATAGACAACATGATTAGGTACCTCTTGTTAAATTTTGAGAATTTTCCAGCATAAATTCAACGGTGAATGTTTCTTGTAATTTGGATCATAGTTTCTGAAATTCTGGACATTTCATTTTACAGTGGTTTTGATGTTCTTAGGTAGTCTTAATGTTAAAATGATTTGGAGTCTTAACCAAAGTTGTAGATAAATGTATTATCTTTCATTATACTTGTTTTTGCTTAATTTGGAGACTAATATCAATTTATGGTGAATATTATGGTAAACTGGTGTTATCTGCCCAGATTTTTGATGCGTTTGTAAAATCATTATCTTTTATTGAGCCGTTAGTTTGACGTGAAATTTGGATAGGTTATACACTATGGTATCAGGAATGTTCAGTAAAAAATTTAGGGAGATCGGAAAATGTTATCACCTGAAACACATGATGTAAAATGTCTGCAATTAGTGTGTTTGGTTAAATGGTTGAAAGAAATTCATGTTGTTAAGCCATGGTGCTTGTGTTGTTCGTAAAAATGATTTATAAAATTAAATGAGTTCATGACCGTTATATGAACATGTTTCATGATAACGGCGGTAATGATCCCCGAGAGTTAAATGGTAATGATCCCCATGGGAAATTGTGTTTCCCGACCATCGATGATGGCTGTCCGTGACGATAAACGATAGGTGGTGTACGAACCAAGGTTTTCGTACTGTTAATGAAACGGGTAATGATCCCTGAGAGCAAATGGGTATGATCCCCATAGAACTTTCGTTCCTGACCATCGATGGAGGCGTCCGTGCCGTTAAACGATAGGTGGGTGTACGAACCAAGTTTTCGTACCGTGAACTCAAGATTTTTGGTGAGATGTGTTGAAATATAGATTAAATGATTTGTTGGAAACATAATTGGTTTTATGAACTCATGAGTTGAAACTTAATGGATGATGAATTATGAATTGATGTGTTAAATCCCAAATGGATGATTAGTGAACTCATGTTTTCTCTGTGTATATTAATACGTGAATAGATGTATTAATCATTGATGAATGAATATTTGACAATTATATTGGTATTGTAAACTCATGGTTTGTTGGTGAAAATATTAATTTGTGAATTGTTTGTTAAAATATCTATTGAATGATTTGTGGAAACCTTATTGGCTTTATGAACTCAAGCACTGAAATACGATTTGAAGTATTTATAGAAAATATTGATAGTGTTATGAATTCGTGTGTGAAATCTAATTGGATGAGTTATTGAAAGTATTATTGGTATTATGAACTCGTGATTGAAGGATGATTTGCTGATATAATATTAATATTGTGAAGTCTTGTTTTGAAATCTTAAGATGATTTGTTAGAAACAATATTTCATTGTGAATTCATGATTAAACAAATGAATTGAATGATTTGTTGAAAATAATATTTGTTGTAATAAAAAAAAATAACTAAGAGAAATATATGTGCATAAGTCTCTTTCCGACCCGTAACGCTTCGAGTTCGGATCTCCATATGGGTTTGACCCTGGTCCGGAACTCGGGGTGTTAAAGTTGGTATCAGAGATCTAGGCTTTAGATCTTGAATGGGAGCGTAAATAAATTGTTTCGTGTGTTGATATGCGGCTTGTATGATTTGAATGTTGTATTGCTTGTTTCATCTAACTAGTTGTATCATGGCTTTGTAAAAATTCATGTGAATTGCTAACCGTGTGCTGGATTGGATTTTCATATTGTTTAGTATATTTATTTATTATAATGTGACATTTTGAACTTATAGATATAATCTAAATTTCGGGACGGAATTTCTTTCAACGGTGGTAGAATGTAATACCCTGTATTTTAGTTACGGTTTCGGGTCGGGTTATACCCTCGAACTTGTTATTTAGATTGTTGTTCTTTGGCCTTATCCTAGTTGAGTTGTTTGAACTAGGAAAACTATAGGTGGAAATAGAGTCCTTTTAATAAATAGATAAAATTAAGGTAAAATGAAAAGATAAAGAAAATAATAAATTTGTATATTAGTGATAGTTTTAATATTGTATTAATATAGGTTTTATAATTATAATTAAAATTAGGGGAGAGAGTTAGAGGTTAGAGAAGAAAAGGCTAGAATGAGAGGAGAAGGAGATGGATCTAGGGTTCTTGAGGTGGAAGATTAATTAGCAAAATCAGTAGAGGATCAACTCAATTGACGTAGAATGCTAGATCCTTTCTCTTTTGGTGTTTATCTTTGGTGTTTCCTTCATATGTTTTTGTATTGTTACGTTTCTGTAAATTATTTAGATAATTATATATGTTGTATTGATGATCAGGCATCTCCCTTTCATAGATAACATGATTAGGTACCTCTTTTTAAATTTTGAGAATTTTCCAGCATAAATTCAACGGTGAATGTTTCTTGTAATTTGGATCATAGTTTCTGAAATTCTGGACAATTTCATTTTACAGTGGTTTTGATGTTCTTAGGTAGTCTTAATGATGTTAAAATGATTTGGAGTCTTAACCAAAGTTGTAGATAAATGTATTATCTTTCATTATACCTTGTTTTTGCTTAATTTGAGACTAATATCAATTTATGGTGAATATTATGGTAAACTGGTGTTATCTGCCCAGATTTTTTGATGCGTTTGTAAAATCATTATCTTTTTATTGAGCCGTTAGTTTGACGTGAAATTTGGATAGGTTATACACTATGGTATCAGGAATGTTCAGTAAAAACTTTAGGGAGATCGGAAAATGTTATCACCTCAAACACATGATGTAAAATGTCTACAATTAGTGTGTTTGGTTAAATGGTTGAAAGAAATTCATGTTGTTAAGCCATGGTGGCTTGTGTTGTTCGTAAAAATGATTTATAAAATTAAATGAGTTCATGTTTTACCGTTATATGGAACATGTTTTATTATAATGGCGGATAATGATCCCCGAGAGTTAAATGGGTAATGATCTCCATGGAAAATTGTGTTTCCCGACCATCGATGATGGCTGTCCGTGACGATAAACGATAGGTGGTGTACGAACCAAGGTTTTCGTACTGTTAATGAAACTGGTAATGATCCCTGAGAGCAAATGGGTATGATCCCCATAAGAACTTTCGTTCCTGACCATCGATGGAGGCTGTCCGTGCCGTTAAACGATAGGTGGGTGTACGAACCAAGATTTTCGTACCGTAAACTCAAGATATTTTGGTGAGATGTGTTGAAATATAGATTAAATGATTTCTTGGAAACATAATTGGTTTTATGAACTCATGAGTTGAAACTTAAATGGATGAATTATGAATTGATGTGTTAAATCCCAAATGGATGATTAGTGAACTCATGTTTTCTCTGTGTATATTAATACGTGAATAGATGTATTAAATCATTGATGAATGAATATTTGACAATTATATTGGTATTGTAAACTCATGGTTTGTTGGTGAAAATATTAATTTGTGAATTGTTTGTTAAAATATCTATTGAATGATTTGTGGAAACCTTATTGGCTTTATGAACTCAAGCACTGAAATACGATTTGAAGTATTTATAGAAAATATCGATAGTGTTATGAATTCGTGTGTGAAATCTAATTGGATGAGTTATTGAAAGTATTATTGGTATTATGAACTCGTGATTGAAGGATGATTTGCTGATATAATATTAATATTGTGAAGTCTTGTTTTGAAATCTTAAGATGATTTGTTAGAAACAATATTTCATTGTGAATTCATGATTAAACAAATGAATTGAATGATTTGTTATAAAAAAAAAATTAACTAAGAGAAATATATATGCATAAGTCTCTTTCCGACCCGTAACGCTTCGAGTTCGGATCTCCATATGGGTTTGACCCTGGTCCGGAACTCGGGGTGTTAAAAGTTGGTATCAGAGATCTAGGCTTTAGATCTTGAATGGGAGCGTAAATAAATTGTTTCGTGTGTTGATATGCGGCTTGTATGATTTGAATGTTGTATTGCTTGTTTCATCTAACTAGTTGTATCATGGCTTTGTAAAAATTCATGTGAATTGCTAACCGTGTGCTGGATTGGATTTTCATATTGTTTAGTATATTTATTTATTATAATGTGACATTTTGAACTTATAGGTATAATCTAAATTTCGGGACGGAATTTCTTTCAAGGGTGGTAGAATGTAATACCCTGTATTTTAGTTACGGTTTCGGGTCGGGTTATACCCTCGAACTTGTTATTTAGATTGTTGTTCTTTGGCCTTATCCTAGGTGAGTTGCTTGAACTAGGAAAACTATAGGTGGAAAAAGAGTCCTTTTAATAAATAGATAAAATTAAGGTAAAATGAAAATATAAATAAATTAATAAATTTGTATATTAGTGATAGTTTTAATATTGTATTAGTATAGGTTTTATAATTATAATTAAAATTAGGAGAGAGAGTTAGAGGTTAGAGAAGAAAAGGCTAGAAAGAGAGGAGAAGGAGATGGAGCTAGGGATCTTGAGGAGGAAGATTAATTAGCAAAATAAGTATAGGATCAACTCAATTGAGGTAGAATGCTAGATCCTTTCTCTTTTGGTGTTTATCTTTGGTGTTTGCTTCATATGTCTTTGTATTGTTAGGTTTCTGTAATTTATTTAAATAAATATATATGTTGTATTGGTGATCAGGCATCTCCCTTTCATATATAACATGATTAGGTAGCTCTTGTTAAATTTTGAGAATTTTCCAGCGTAAATTCAACGGTGAATGTTTCTTGTAATTTGGATCATAGTTTCTGAAATTCTGGACAGATTCATTTTACAGTGGTTTTGATGTTCTTAGGTAGTCTTAATGATGTTAAAATGATTTGGAGTCTTAACCAAAGTTGTAGATAAATGTATTATCTTTCATTATACCTTGTTTTTGCTTAATTTGAGACTAATATCAATTTATGGTGAATATTATGGTAAACTGGTGTTATCTGCCCAGATTTTTTGATGCGTTTGTAAAATCATTATCTTTTTATTGCGCCGTTAGTTTGACGTGAAATTTGGATAGGTTATACACTATGGTATCAGGAATGTTCAGTAAAAAATTTAGGAAGATCGGAAAGTGTTATCACCTCAAACACATGATGTAAAATGTCTGCAATTAGTGTGTTTGGTTAAATGGTTGAAAGAAATTCATGTTGTTAAGCCATGGTTGCTTGTGTTGTTCGTAATAATGATTTATAAAATTAAATGAGTTCATGTTTTACCGTTATATGGAACATGTTTTATGATAATGGCGGGTAATGATCCCCGAGAGTTAAATGGGTAATGATCCCCATGGAAAATTGTGTTTCCCGACCATCGATGATGGTTGTCCTGACGATAAACGATAGGTGGTGTACGAACCAAGGTTTTCGTAATGTTAATGAAACTGGTAATGATCCCTGAGAGCAAATGGGTATGATCCCCATAAGAACTTTCGTTCCTGACCATCGATGGAGGCTGTCCGTGCCGCTAAACGATAGGTGGGTGTACGAACCAAGATTTTCGTACCGTAAACTCAAGATTTTTTGGTGAGATGTGTTGAAATATAGATTAAATGATTTCTTGGAAACATAATTGGTTTATGAACTCATGAGTTGAAACTTAAATGGATGAATTATGAATTGATGTGTTAAATCCCAAATGGATGATTAGTGAACTCATGTTTTCTCTGTGTATATTAATCCGTGAATAGATGTATTAAATCATTGATGAATGAATATTTGACAATTATATTGGTATTGTAAACTCATGGTTTGTTGGTGAAAATATTAATTTGTGAATTGTTTGTTAAAATATCTATTGAATGATTTGTGGAAACCTTATTGGCTTTATGAACTCAAGCACTGAAATACGATTTGAAGTATTTAATATCGATAGTGTTATGAATTCGTGTGTGAAATCTAATTGGATGAGTTATTGAAAGTATTATTGGTATTATGAACTCGTGATTGAAGGATGATTTGCTGATATAATATTAGTATTCTGAAGTCTTGTTTTGAAATCTTAAGATGATTTGTTAGAAACAATATTTCATTGTGAATTCATGATTAAACAAATGAATTGAATGATTTGTTGAAAATAATATTTGTTATAAAAAAAAATTAACTAAGAGAAATATATATGCATAAGTCTCTTTCCGACCCGTAACGCTTCGAGTTCGGATCTCCATATGGGTTTGACCCTGGTCCGGAACTCGGGGTGTTAAAAGTTGGTATCAGAGATCTAGGCTTTAGATCTTGAATGGGAGCGTAAATAAATTGTTTCGTGTGTTGATATGCGGCTTGTATGATTTGAATGTTGTATTGCTTGTTTCATCTAACTAGTATTATCATGGCTTTGTAAAAATTCATGTGAATTGCTAACCGTGTGCTGGATTGGATTTTCATATTGTTTAGTATATTTATTAATTATAATGTGACATTTTGAACTTATAGGTATAATCTAAATTTCGGGACAGAATTTCTTTCAAGGGTGGTAGAATGTAATACCCTGTATTTTAGTTACGGTTTCGGGTCGGGTTATACCCTCGAACTTGTTATTTAGATTGTTGTTCTTTGGCCTTAACCTAGGTGAGTTGCTTGAACTAGGAAAACTATAGGTGGAAATAGAGTCATTTTAATAAATAGATAAAATTAAGGTAAAATGAAAAGATAACTAAAATAATAAATTTGTATATTAGTGTAGGTTTTATAATTATAATTAAAATTAGGAGAGAGAGTTAGAGGTTAGAGAAGAAAAGGCTAGAAAGAGAGGAGAAGGAGATGGAGCTAGGGATCTTGAGGAGGAAGATTAATTAGCAAAATTAGTAGAGGATGAACTCAATTGAGGTAGAATGGTAGATCCTTTCTCTTTTGGTGTTTATCTTTGGTGTTTGCTTCATATGTCTTTGTATTGTTAGGTTTCTGTAATTTATTTAAATAAATATATATGTTGTATTGATGATCAGGCATCTCCCTTTCATATATAACATGATTAGGTACCTCTTGTTAAATTTTGAGAATTTTCCAGCATTAATTCAACGGTGAATGTTTCTTGTAATTTGGATCATAGTTTCTGAAATTCTGGACAGATTCATTTTACAGTGGTTTTGATGTTCTTAGGTAGTCTTAATGATGTTAAAATGATTTGGAGTCTTAACCAAAGTTGTAGATAAATGTATTATCTTTCATTATACTTTGGGTTTGCTTAATTTGAGACTAATATCAATTTATGGTGAATATTATGGTAAACTGGTGTTATCTGTCCAGATTTTGTGATGCGTTTGTAAAATCATTATCTTTTTATTGAGCCGTTAGTTTGATGTGACATTTGGATAGGTTATACACTATGGTATCAGGAATGTTCAGTAACAAATTTAGGGAGATCGTAAAATGTTATCACCTGAAACACATGATGTAAAATGTCTGCAATTAGTGTGTTTGGTTAAATGGTTGAAAGAAATTCATGTTGTTAAGCCATGGTTGCTTGTGTTGTTCGTAAAAATGATTTATAAAATTAAATGAGTTGATGTTTTAGCGTTATATGGAACATGTTTCATGATAACGTCGGGTAATGATCTCCGAGAGTTAAATGGGTAATGATCCCCATGGGAAATTGTGTTTCCCGACCATCAATGATGGCTGTCCGTGACGATAAACGATAGGTGGTGTACGAACCAAGGTTTTCGTACTGTTAATGAAACGGGTAATGATACCTGAGAGAAAATTGTATGATCCCCATAGGAACTTTCATTCCTGACCATCGATGGAGGCTGTCCGTGCCGTTAAATGATAGGTGGGTGTACGAACCAAGTTTTTCGTACCGTGAACTCAAGATTTTTTGGTGAGATGTGTTGAAATATATACTAAATGATTTGTTGGAAACATAATTGGTTTTATGAACTCATGAGTTGAAACTTAAATGGATGAATTATGAATTGATGTGTTAAATCCCAAATGGATGATTAGCGAACTCATGTTTTCTCTGTGTATATTAATACGTGAATAGATGTATTAAATCATTGATGAATGAATATTTGACAATTATATTGGTATTGTAAACTCATGGTTTGTTGGTGACAATATTAATTTGTGA
The DNA here is from genome assembly GCF_003573695.1 of Papaver somniferum. NCBI lineage: Eukaryota > Viridiplantae > Streptophyta > Magnoliopsida > Ranunculales > Papaveraceae > Papaver > Papaver somniferum. The sequence goes on from NC_039361.1 coordinate 11,849,957, forward strand.
ATCGTTTTTTTGAAATCTCTATTGAATGATTTGTGGAAACCTTATTGGGTTATGAAATCAAGCACTGAAATACGATTTGAAGTATTTATAGAAAATATTGATAGTGTTATGAATTCGTGTGTGAAATCTAATTGGATGAGTTACTGAAAGTATTATTGGTATTATGAACTCGTGATTGAAGGATGATTTGCTGATATAATATTAATATTATGAAGTCTTGTTTTGAAATCATAAGATGATTTATTAGAAACAATATTTCATTGTGAATTCATGATTAAACAAATGAATTGAATGATTTGTTGAAAATAATATTTGTTGTAATAAAAATAAAATAACTAAGAGAAATATATATGCATAAGTCTTTTTCCGACCCGTAACGCTTCGAGTTCGGATCTCCATATGGGTTTGACCCTGGTACGGAACTCGGGGTGTTACAAGTTGGTATCAGAGATCTAGACTTTAGATCTTTAATGGGAGCGTAAAGAAATTGTTTCGTGTGTTGATATGCGGCTTGTATGATTTGAATGTTGTATTGCTTGTTTCATCTAACTAGTTGTATCATGGCTTTGTAAAAATTCATGTGAATTGCTAACCGTGTGCTGGATTGGATTTTCATATTGTTTAGTATATTTATTTATAATAATGTGACATTTTAAACTTATAGGTATAATCTAAATTTCGGGACGAAATTTCTTTCAAGGGTGGTAGAATGTAATGCCCTGTATTTTAGTTACGGTTTCGGGTCGGATTATACCCTCGAACTTGTTATTTAGATTGTTGTTCTGTGGCCTTATCCTATGTGAGTTGCTTGAACTAGGAAAACTATAGGTGGAAATAGAGTCCTTTTAATAAATAGATAAAATTAAGGTAAAATGAAAAGATAAATAAAATAATAAATTTGTATATTAGTGATAGTTTTAATATTGTATTAGTATATGTTTTATAATTATAATTAAAATTAGGAGAGAGAGTTAGAGGTTAGAGAAGAAAAGGCTAGAAAGAGAGGAGAAGGAGATGGAGCTAGGGATCTTGAGGAGGAAGATTAATTAGCAAAATCAGTTGAGGATCGACTCAATTGAGGTATAATGCTAGATCCTTTCTCTTTTGTTGTTTATCTTTGGTGTTTGCTTCATATGTCTTTGTATTGTTAGGTTTCTGTAAATTATTTAAATAAATATATATGTTGTATTGATGATCAGGCATCTCTCTTTCATATATAACATGATTAGGTACCTCTTGTTAAATTTTGAGAATTTTCCAGCATAAATTCAACGGTGAATGTTTCTTGTAATTTGGATCATAGTTTCTGAAATTCTGGACAGTTTCATTTTACAGTGGTTTTGATGTTCTTAGGTAGTCTTGATGATGTTAAAATGATTTGGAGTCTTAACCAAAGTTGTAGATAAATGTATTATGTTTCATTATACTTTTGGTTTGATTAATTTGAGACTAATATCAATTTATGGTGAATATTATGGTAAACTGGTGTTATCTGCCGATGCGTTTGTAAAATCATTATCTTTTTATTGAGCCGTTAGTTTGACGTGAAATTTAGATAGGTTATATATTATGGTATCAGGAATGTTCAGTAAAAAATTTAGGGAGATCGGAAAATGTTATCACCTGAAACACATGATGTAAAATGTCTGCAATTAGTGTGTTTGGTTAAATGGTTGAAAGAAATTCATGTTGTTAAGCCATGGTTGCTTGTGTTGTTCATAAAAATGATTTATAAAATTAAATGAGTTCATGTTTTACCGTTATATGGAACATGTTTCATGATAATGGCGGGTAATGATCCCCGAGAGTTAAATAGGTAATGATCCCCATGGGAAATTGTGTTTCCCGACCATCGATGATGGCTGCCCGTGACGATAAAAGATAGGTGGTGTACGAACCAAGGTTTTCGTACTGTTAATGAAACGGGTAATGATCCCTGAGAGCAAATGGGTATGATCACCATAGGAACTTTCGTTCCTGACCATCGATGGAGGATGTCCGTGCCGTTAAACGATAGGTGGGTGTACGAACCAAGGTTTTCGTACTGTGAACTCAAGATTTTTTGGTGAGATGTGTTGAAATATAGATTAAATGATTTGTTGGAATCATAATTGGTTTTATGAACTCATGAGTTGAAACTTAAATGGATGAATTATGAATTGATGTGTTAAATCCCAAATGGATGATTAGTGAACTCATGTTTTCCCTGTGTATATTAATACGTGAATAGATGTATTAAATCATTGATGAATGAATATTTGACAATTATATTGGTATTGTAAACTCATGGTTTGTTGGTGACAATATTAATTTGTGAATCGTTTGTTGAAATCTCTATTGAATGATTCGTGGAAACCTTATTGGCTTTATGAACTCAAGCACTGAAATACTATTTGAAATATTTATACAAAATATTGATAGTGTTATGAATTCGTGTGTGAAATCTAATTGGATGAGTTATTGAAAGTATTATTGGTATTATGAACTCGTGATTGAAGGATGATTTGCTGATATAATATTAATATTGTGAAGTCTTGTATTGAAATCTTAAGATGATTTGTTAGAAACAATATTTCATTGTGAATTCATGATTAAACAAATGAATTGAATGATTTGTTGAAAATAATATTTGTTGTAATAAAAAAAATTAACTAAGAGAAATATATATGCATAAGTCTCTTTCCGACCCGTAACGCTTCGAGTTCGGATCTCCATATGGGTTTGACCCTGGTCCGGAACTCGGGGTGTTACAAGTTGGTATCAGAGATCTAGACTTTAGATCTTTAATGGGAGCGTAAAGAAATTGTTTCGTGTGTTGATATGCGGCTTGTATGATTTGAATGTTGCATTGCTTGTTCCATCTAACTAGTTGTATCATGGCTTTGTAAAAATTCATGTGAATTCCTAACCGTGTGCTGGATTGGATTGTCATATTGTTTAGTATATTTATTTTTTTATGTGACATTTTGAACTTATAGGTATAATCTAAATTTCGGGACGGAATTTATTTCAAGGGTGGTAGAATGTAATACCCTGTATTTTAGTTACGGTTTCGGGTCGGGTTATACCCTCGAACTTGTTATTTAGATTGTTGTTCTTTGGCCTTATCCTAGGTGAGTTGCTTGAACTAGGAAAACTATAGGTGGAAATAGAGTCCTTTTAATAAAGAGATAGAATTAAGGTAAAATGAAAAGATAAACAAAATAATAAATTTGTATATTAGTGATAGTTTTAATATTGTATTAATATAGGTTTTATAATTATAATTAAAATTAGGAGAGCGAGTTAGAGGTTAGAGAAGAAAAGGCTAGAAAGAGAGGAGAAGGAGATGGAGCTAGGGTTCTTGAGGAGGAAGATGAATTAGCAAAATCAGTAGAGGATCAACTCAATTGAGGTAGAATGCTAGATCCTTTCTCTTTTGGTGTTTATCTTTGGTGTTTGCTTCATATGTATTTGTATTGTTAGGTTTCTGTAAATTATTTAAATAAATATATATGTTGTGTTGATGTCAGGCATCTCCCTTTCATATATAACATGATTAGATACCTCTTGTTAAATTTTGAGAATTTTCCAGCATAAATTCAGCGGTGAATGTTTCTTGTAATTTGGATCATAGTTTCTGAAATTCTGGAAAGTTTCATTTTACAGTGGTTTTGATGTTATTAGGTAGTCTTAATGATGTTAAAATGATTTGGAGTCTTAACCAAAGTTGTAGATAAATGTATTATCTTTCATTATACTTTGGGTTTGCTTAATTTGAGACTAATATCAATTTATGGTGAATATTATGGTAAACTGGTGTTATCTGCCCAGATTTTGTGATGCGTTTGTAAAATCATTATCTTTTTATTGAGCCGTTATTTTGACGTGAAATTTGGATAGGTTATATACTATGGTATCAGGAATGTTCAGTAAAAAATTTAGGGAGATCGAAAAATGTTATCACCAGAAACACATGATGTAAAATGTCTGCAATTAGTGTGTTTGGTTAAATGGTTGAAAGAAATTCATGTTGTTAAGCCGTGGTTGCTTGTGTTGTTCGTAAAAATGATTTATAAAATTAAATGAGTTCATGTTTTACCGTTATATGGAACATGTTTCATGATAACGGCGGGTAATGATCCCCGAGAGTTAAATGGGTAAAGATCCCCATGGGAAATTGTGTTTCCCGACCACCGATGATGGATGTCCGTGACGATAAACAATAAGTGGTGTACGAACCAAGGTTTTCGTACTGTTAATGAAACGGGTAATGATCCCTGATAGCAAATGGGTATGATCCCCATAGGAACTTTCGTTCCTGACCATCGATTGAGGGCGTCCGTGCCGTTAAACGATAGGTGGGTGTACGAACCAAGGTTTTCGTACCGTGAACTCAAGATTTTTTTGTGAGATGCGTTGAAATATATATTAAATGATTTGTTGGAAACATAATTGGTTTTATGAACTCATGAGTTGAAACTTAAATGGTTGAATTATGAATTGATGTGTTAAATCCCAAATGGATGATTAGTGAACTCATGTTTTCTCTGTGTATATTAATACGTGAATAGATGTATTAAATCACCGATGAATGAATATTTGACAATTATATTGGTATTGTAAACTCATGGTTTGTTGGTGACAATATTAATTTGTGAATCGTTTATTGAAATCTCTATTGAATGATTTGTGGAAACCTTATTGGCTTTATGAACTCAAGCACTGAAATACGATTTGAAGTATTTATAGAAAATATTGATAGTGTTATGAATTCGTGTGTGAAATCTAATTGGATGAGTTATTGAAAGTATTATTGGTATTATGAACTCGTGATTGAAGGATGATTTGCTGATATAATATTAATATTGTGAAGTCTTGTTTTGAAATCTTAAGATGATTTGTTAGAAACAATATTTCATTGTGAATTCATGATTAAACAAATGAATCGAATGATTTGTTGAAAATAATATTTGTTGTAATAAAAAAAAATTAAGTAAAAGAAATATATATGCATAAGTCTCTTTCCGACCCGTAACGCTTCGAGTTCGGATCTCCATATGGGTTTGACCCTGGTCCGGAACTCGGGTTGTTACAAAACGTGTATTCATACCTTGGAAGGCCTAAGGTCACGTTTGGAGTCGTTATGTCGTATTTTCGGGTCGGGTTCTTGAATTGAACTAAATACTTGATGGCCAAGCAATGTATAACCTATAAAAAGGTATTAGGTCATGTAAAATCGGTCATCTCATATTATACTTTTGTTCTTCATTAATATTTTAGGGTTTACCCTTTTAGGGGGAAACCAGGTAATTGTGTAATCATGAGAAACTAAATCCTTTGTTGTTTAAAGATGAATTCAATGTTCTAAGCGTGAATCTTTATTAATAATACAAGTCTATTTAAGGTTTTAATCATCATCGTTTGTTTTCATTATATCTAGGGTTTATGATTGATTCTTAGATTAGTTTGGGTGCGCAACCGGATTAGTCTATTAATAATTCTATTACTAGTAGTGAGTTGAGCGATCCGTAATTGTCGATTATCCCTTACACAAGTAGAAAACATGAGACCTTGCAGAGGGATTCTGTAAAGCAATCGTGTGTGGAAACAACACCAGTAAGTGAACCGAGCGTACTCAGTTTAACTGCTGGAATCGAACCTAAATTCACAAACCCTAAAGCGTTCAATTGAGTTACACCCTCTAAGAGTACCTCAAGGCGGCTCAGTTGAATAGAATCCGATGACTAAGCGTAACTGTTATCCGGTGATACAAGGAGTTTTGGTTATAGCTAAGCGTACCTGCTGTTCTACAGTTGGTGATGAATGGTTCTAACGGAAGATAGATGAGTATTTTAATCCTATTAACGCTTGGTAACGACGAAGGATTCCTTAATCATCTCTTTCTTCTTTATTGTGTTTCTATTATCTTAAAACCAATCCCCCATTGTTATTTGCTTTATTTTGTTGATCAAATAACCTATCAATTACACAGCTCTCTATGGGAATGATCTCTTACTACCGCTATATTACCAGTTAATTAGCGGGAAATATCTTTATTAATTTGTTGTGCCTACGACAACCCATCGAATTTTGGCGCCGCTGCCGGGAGCAGTCGCTTGATTTGTTATTTGTTTAGCTTGGTTTTAAAATTTTTGTTTTAAATTTTTTGTTTTTCTTTTCTGTTTCTTGTGAGTCGTCATGTTTCCTTATGGAAATAACATGTACGGAGCACAAGATTACACATACAACAGTGGTAATCAATATGGTTTTCAGTCTCATTCATATGATAACTACCAACCATCCTATGGGTATAATCAAAACCAATCTTTTGGCTATGATCAATATCCCACAGAACCTTATGGATATTCTCATACATGTCAACAACCTTATGACGGGCGTGTAAGTGAACAATCACAAGGATGGGAGGATAGTTATGCTACTAATCCGATTTCTTCGAGTGTTGCAGGAAGAATGTGTACCATGATGGAGGAGTTTCAAGGACAAATAATTCAATATTACCATAATCAAGATGAGAAGCTTCAAGAACTTCAAAGGACTATGGATATCCTGAGGAACCGCAATGCTCAACTCAGCGAGACAATGAATGAAGAAGAAGTTTGGCCTCAAGACCAAATTAATCCTGAAATTCCTATGGATGACAAAGAATATTTTGAGGATGAGGAACCTTTCGAAAGTCCTTGCAACAATGATACGATTATTCTAACTCTGGATCATAATAACGATCACTCGCCTATTCAAAAGAAGGAGATTGGGTATGATATATTTATTTTTATAAATGGTGTAACGTACTCAAATGAAGAAATTATGATTTGCATCAATAAACTAGACGTTTTAGGAGAGGATTCCAATTCCGATGTCGAGGTTGTTGAAGACATTGAGATCGAGAATGAAACCAAATTGATTAAAGTCATGGAAGACCCAATTGCGCTAGATAATAATAGTTCAATAGAGGACCATGATATAATTGAGGTAAATAATTCACTGGATTTAATTAATAAAGACAAGGATCGGATACAAGGTTTGTCTAATCCTTTGCTTAATTCTATATTTATTGATCCTCTTCCTCTAATTGAAGCAGCTTCTCAAAGAGTTGTTAACTCAACTTTAAGAAACTACCTCACTTAGGATTGGAGTTGTGTGCTTCCAAAGTTTTAACGGATTATTTTGCTTCTAAGTATCCACCAATTGATGTGTTTGATTCAAGAATGGTGCAGGTTCACCAAGTTGTGGAACCTTTTGAAATTCCAGAATTCTATGTTCTCTATCCGCTTCCGAGTGTAGAAAGAACTAAGTGTGGGGGAAACTTCAATAAAGTGATAGCTTCTGTATTTATATTTTGTGTTAATGTTTTTGTGAAGCTGTTATTTGAATTGCAGATTGTTATTTGGAAGGATTACCAAATTTCAGATTATTGGTGTACGAACAATAACAATAACGTCAGGCTGACAACGTTAAACCAAGCGCTGCGTGGGAGGCAACCCATCGGTTTTGTATATCTATCCCTTTTATTTTTATTTTTCTTAGTTTTTCATATCATACCTTGCATTCTCATCTTAGATTTCATAAAGTCTTATATCTATAATGAAATTTTTGACGAATTCTCGTCAGAAAATTCTGACTGCGCACTTGTCAAGAAAATAGCTCTCGAGACTTCGTACGGAGTCCGATTTTAGTGGATGACCCCAACTTTTAAAGAGGATAGACTCATCTTTCCTTTCCAAAAAGAAAATCTGAATTCAGAGTCTGTTAAGTTGGAGCGATAGACCTGGACATTTGAGTTTCTGTATTTTTATAGAACTTTTTCAGATTGCATGTCTGTCGGTACGGAGGACATAAATGTCAGACCGTTTGTCGAAACACTCTGCGCTTTTGACACGTAATAGAAAAGATGTAGGTGAACAACTTTCTTTTAGGATGTTTTTCCTAGTTCCCTACCCATTTGTACAGTTTTCGAGTTTTTCAGGGTTGTTATGTCAGAAATCAGAATTTTCGGTTTTGAACATTGAGGACAGTGTTGAGTTTAAGTGTGGGGGAGTAGTTAAGCATGTTTGGATTGCATATAAAAAAAATAAAAAAAATAATAAATAAATACTCTTTGATTTCTTGCATTCTTGAGACTTCATCTTTTGAAGTTAATTATGAGCTATTTAGGATGACACACTAAACCTTTTTAGGTTGAAATAGTTCTTACGACTGTAGATTGAGTTCCACTTTATCGTTCTAAATTCCTTAAATATATACGTTCATAATTGAATGCGAAACTCAGCTATGGTAGTCATTTGAAAGAGTCATCCTCGCAATTAATCATTACTGAATCACTTTCTTTTTATTTTTGCAGTTATATGTTTCTCTAAAGTGATTTGGTGGGATCCTGATACTATCGTGGATGTTGTAGCAAGGTAATCATTGGTTGAGAATATAAAAGCCCCATAGACAATTGTCTTACACTCATAAAGAGTGAGCCGTAAAAAAAAATAAGAAAAGAAACATATATATAAGGCTCCTCTTCATTTATCGACACTAATAAATGATAGGTACGGAATTACGGATTAATCATGTTGTCGATGAAACAAAAACCATATACACTACACCATTTTTTCCAATTCGAAACGGTTTCTGAGCGTTACGAATCGGGTTTGTAACGGTTCTTGACCGTTACGAAAAGGGGTGCTACAATTTTTTCGCAACGGCCCAGCAGCCGTTACGAATTTTTTTCGTAACGGCCATTGTAACAGCTTGTAGTCGTTACTACGTGGCACTGTCGTGAATTTATTTAGTAACAGGATGTTGTAACAACTTCAAGCCGTTACGAATATTTTTGTAACTGTAAAAAATTACTGTCGGTCAACCTTGACTTGGTCAAAATCAGTCAGCAATGACCAATTTTGACCAGGTCAAGGTCGGCCGGCAGCTCATTCTCGGCCGGAATACGCCGGAATTCCAAATAACCACCTGCATACACCTTTTATTTATCCTCCACAATCAACAATTTTTTCATTCAATCACATTCATCTCAATTCAATCAATTCTTATCACATTCAAATGGATTCATACAAAAAAGAACTTAAATTCTTCTAAGTACCAAATTTTATTTGTTAAGTATCAAATACTAGGGGAATATATATATATACCAAGTATCAGTTCATAGAAATTCCTGTGTTCACAAATTCATCTAACTTGGAATGTACACAGAAACTTACTGCAACCTAATGTGTGCCTTGTTCTCCAACCTTTTTGCTCCAAACTTGTTGCAGCAGAGCATCATCCAATTAACCTGCAAACACAAAAAATATATACTTAGATGGAAGTATCCGCAAAAAAATCAGTCCATATAAAAAAGAACACAAAGTCATCTAAGTATCAATTTTTCTTATTAAGTATCAAATACTAAGGGAATACAGAGGGACTTACTAAGTTCAATTCATAGAAACTTCCTATATTCACATATTCTTCTAACTTAGAAAATACATAGAAACTTACAGAACTTGCACCTGATCTCCAACCTAATCGAGCTTCGTCATACACAACATCCAGGATAGCAACATGATTAATGGATCCATCATCTATGCTGGCATGCACTTGCCTACCAACAAACATGAAATAAAAAGAAATAAAATGGGTGACCGACTGATCGCGGAAAAGAAATCGCAAGCCAGATCTTTTTTCTTCTGCTTGTAAGTATGCGAAAGGGTCTGAACTAAATGAATTTTGACGCAATTTTTAATGCCATACATACTACATAGTGGGAAGACAAAGACAAAGTATGATAGGGATATATATGTTGTGCTATACTTTTAGCTTCTTAAGGGATGTATATACGTATGCCCGTTACCAGTTGAGCAATTAACCATGCAGATAATAATAATTTTGAACGAGAAAGCCTACCAGTACTTACCATCTTCCATTCGTTAGCCCTATACACTTGTGAGCATCCTTCGTATCTTTGAATCTCATCAAAACAATTCCTTGAGGACGGTTCTCGCATACCTGCAAGAAAAAAAAGTAACATGTAAATTTTCTAGTCCAAAAATCAACATCGGAAAACATTATCTTTGAGCAAGAGAAAGATGCTCAAACAAGACTCGACCAGTAGTATATGAACATCATCAGGATTCACTGAATACCTTAACTAGCTCTACTGGACAAAGTTTCATCCACTCCTCCTCAACAGTTGACTTCAGCTCGGTCTTTAAATTAACATCGGAATGCAAATGTGCAAAACAGCTCACATACTCAACGACTTTCCTAGATATCATGGCTAATTTCAACACTGTGAATTACAATCAGCCAAAAAAGATAAATATAAACAAATGGGTTCAAGTATTTATAGGGATAAAAAAAAGTATAAACAACATTCTCACCTCTTTAATAACGCCACACCCATCGCTTGCAACAACAGGGTCTGCACCTTGACTGATGACATCAATTCTCTTGCAACCAGATACCTTGGGAAATTCAGAATTCTTCAAAGAAACCTTCTCAACACCCTTGGCCTGGCAAGCAACAAAAAGTGTCTTAAACCAGCAGCTTATTTAAACACATAAGATGTCTAAATCTTACCGGTGCATAGGAAGCAATCAACTTTAAAGGTAAACCAATGTAAACAACAAGAAAAAGTGCATTGGAAGCCACAAAAGAACAAGTGCACGGGAAGCAATCACTTTTACCAGCTTGACGAAAATTTCATCATTTCCTTTCATTCAGTGAAATCAGCTGTATAAATTCAAACGCCTGGTCCAACTCAACTTTCCTCTCTCCAGCCTTCATTGGAGAACTTTTCTCTTCTCTTCAACTACCTTTTCATACTCCTATAGTGTCTTATCCTACAAACAAGAAATAAAAACAGCGCACCATTCAGAATCAATGCTTATTTACTCACACAAATAATGTCTCTAGCTCGTAATCTTCACCGCTCGTAAGACGGAGGGAGAAGAGTGAACAGAAAAATTAAAAAACATACGAGTAGCAAAATATACAAAGAAAAATGTCATCAACCAGGTACCTTATCCCCCCCAACTTCCTTATACTCAAACAATACACATAAGGCATACATGAGACTAATCTTCACTGAACCACTTAAACGCTTGTCCTTTTGAGGGTCATAGTTCTTAAGACCAATCTGAAGTTCCACTATCTCAATGCTAAGCATTACTGCATCTTCTCTTCTATCAGACCAACAACCATTGCAACACTGCACAAACGCCATAGCACATTTCAGCTCTGTCGGTAACTTTTGGAACATCTACAACTCCGCATTGCAACATCATTTCAGCTTCCAATACAACTCATCTCAAGCTATCACTTGCTTGGCAGCAACATCATCTTTGCAGCTTATTTCTGAAGCAACCCATTAATTCAAAGCATCATCATACTATGTACATCAACCAATCTCAATTGCAACAAGATAAAACAAACCAAAACCATCAGCAACCAGATATAAGTTCAAAATGAGATAGTAAATTTGAATTTCATAAAAATCAAATCAATAATATGGGTAATAAAGATGCAGGCATGCTAATCACGGACCTAAAGATTGATTTTCAATTAGGTTTAAAGATGGATTGATTTCTGGATTTTTAGCTCAGAAAACCCTAGAATTTTTTGTTGCAAATTTTCGAGATTTTAATCTCAGTAGACAAATAAAGGTCAAGCGATTATAGATTTATATTCTGATCAAGCATTGAGTAAGAATTTCTACATGAAATAGGTAAAATTTGGTTTTGAAATCGTCCAGATAATAATCACAGATGGATTTAAATGAAAAAGAAGAAATAAAACTTATCTTTTTCGTTTGTTTTTGACAGTCGAATCTTCAGATTCAGTTGTTGGTTATCTTTTAATCAACTCTTCTTCATCGTCTAAATCTTCAGATTCAGTTACTGATTTGACTTCAAGAAATTTTCATTGATTTGCACTCATAGTCGATTAAGGATTTTCTACTGAAGAACTTTCAAACTAGACTTTTCTGCCGAAGATCTCTCTCACTCTCTCAACAAAAAAATTTGCTATGAACATTTTGGTTTGATAGAGGGAGATGATTAGACGGAGAGATAGAGATGAAGAATGAACTGATGAGGCAGATTTTGTGAAAGAAAATATATCTAGGGTTTTATGATTGAGAGGGAATCTCGAGAAAATATCAAAGGTATAGATATTTGTTTAGAAAATAGACGGTGTAGATGGATGGCTAGAAGCCGTGGGCCCAGAAAACCCCAAGTGTGACCACCCTTGATGTGACCAAGCGTGTGAATAGCACGCTCGAAAAATTAGCATGTTACAATTCGTAACGGCAGCCACATGTTACGAATTATGAAAAAATTTGTAAAGGCTTGTGCTTGTTACAACTAGGTTGTAACGGCTTTTTGTAACAGGAAAATTCGTAACGGCTGCTGGGCCGTTACGAATTTTAGTTGCGAATCCTTAAAAATGGTGTAGTGATATCATCATTATATAGCAAATCAAAAAGACTATTGATGAGGTTCTTGACACTTGGATATCAGTATGTGTGAAACGTTGTCCCTGTCTCCGTCGCCTAAACAAGCGTGGAACGCAGGATCCAAGGCAACTATCACATACTTGATGAAAAGGAACATGCGCTTAGAGTATCTAATCATGTGGTCGATTTAAATGGGTGCTCTTCTGAACTATTGCGCTATAAATATATATCCTTTGACGACATTCATACAAGTATTGTGGGTAACATCTTTCAATTTAGTCAACATTTGCACTCTTCACTTTTCTATTTCCGTTCTCTTATCTATCCATGTGATTTCAGTATGCGAGTGTTGTGACAAACGTTGCAACAAGTACGATGACTATCTTAGTAGAGTTTTGCAATTAGGTTGAATGTCACACGGAAGTAATTGCTTGTGTGTGATGATTAGAATGTATGTGGGATGTTTGCATCTAAAGAACATATGCAAGCTAATTATTTGGCTTTCTACTTTGTGTCTATCCTTAGTGGTTCTTCCAAGGAGAGAAATTGGAGTAGGTTTTGTGGGTATACCTCTTGTAAACCCTCACGAGACTATAACTCGTCCACTAGGGACACCTAGGGGTTTAAAAACTCGTTATACATGCTAAGTGTAACCATTTTCTCAACGACATGGAGTTGTTGTATTTAAGATTAGTTTTATTTAGTTTGCTCGAGGACTAGTGAAATCTAAGTGTGGGGGAATTTGATAAGTGCATAATTCGTATGATTTTAGTGTCCATTCCATAATTGTTTAAGCTATTATTCTTGCATATTTTCGTGTTACTACTATTGTTTTCTCTTATTTGCCTCTAATTGGTGAATCATCCAAAAAGGATCTACAAAGTGCTGAAAAGAGATAAGAAGAGAATTATTCCAATTATCCAAGCACCCAAGTCCAAGAGAAGTGGAAGAAGTGCGACGAAACGGAGGGAAACGCTCAAAATCAAGAGATGGGTCAAAGACCGATATTAACTCATTCAAATTAAGGATTTCTCACTATCATCTTGAACAAAATTTAAATAGAAAAATAATTCAAAAAGAATGAGGTCATTCCGAGTTCGGATGAAGAAGTTGTGGCCAAAACAGGTTTTTATCGAATGTCGAAGACAGTAAAGTATGCAAACGGGTACGCATACTTAATTCCGAAAAATTTTGCTGGAATTTGAGGTTCGCATACCAGGTAGCCATACTTTACTAGTATGAAAACGTGTATTCATACCTTGGAAGGCCTAAGGTCACGTTTGGAGTAGTTATGTCGTATTTTCGGGTCGGGTTCTTGAACCGAACTAAATACTTGATGGCCAAGCAATGGAAACCTATAAAAAGGTATTAGGTCATGTAAAATCGATCATCTCATATTATACTTTTGTTCTGCATTAATATTCTAGGGTTTTCCCCTTTAGGGGGAAACCGGGTAATTGTGTAATCACGAGAAACTAAATCCTTTGTTGATTAAGGATGAATTCAATGTTCTAAGCGTGAAGCTTTATTAATAATACAAGTCTATTTGAGGTTTTAATCATTATCGTTTGTTTTCATTATATCTAGGGTTTATGATTGATTCTTAGATTGGTTTGGGTGTGCAACCAGATTAGTCTATTAATCATTCTATTGCTAGTAGTGAGTTGAACGATCCGTAATTGTCGATCATCTTTTACACAAGTAAAAAACATGAGACCTTGCAGAGGGATTCTGTAAAGAAATCGTGTGCGGAAACAACACCAGTAAGTGAACCGAGCGTACTGAGTTTAACTGCTGGAATCAAACCTAAATTCACAAACCCTAAAGCGTTCGATTGAGTTACACCTTGTAAGTGTACCTCAAGGAGGCTCAGTTGAATAGAATCCGGTGACTAAGCGTACCTGTTATCCGGTGATACAAGAATTATTGGGGATAGGTAAGCGTACCTGCTATTATACGGTTGGTGATGATGGTTCTAACGGAAGATAGGTAAGTATTTTAATCCTGTTAACGCTTGGTAACGACGAAGGTTTCCTTAATCATCTCTTTCTTCTTTATTGTCTTTCTATTATCTTAAAACCAATCCCTCATTGTTATTTGCTTTCTTTTACTGATCAAATAACGTATCAATTACACAACTCTCTGTGGGAACGATCTCTTACTACTGCTATATTACCAGTTAATTAGTGGGAAATATCTTTATTAATTAGTTGTGCCTACGACAGACCATCAGGTTCATAATCTTTGGTGTGCACAAAACTTGTTTCGGCTGGAAAAGGATCCAACTATAATCGGTTTATCTTTGTGATAGATTCGATTGATTAGTTGTGTAGATCGGGATCAATACAATTCTTTGTGATTCAAAGTATTGATTGCAAAATCTTAACAATTACTTTGGTAATTGTTATTGGATAGATCTAAGGACCTGACAAAGGAGTTTATTTGGATAAACGGAAAAGCCTTTTGTGAAACTCATATCACTTGGTTGAAAAGAGTTGTTACCGAACAGATTTGTTGTTCCTTTACTGTTTGGAATACGAACCAAAGGAATTGTTCCCAATGCTTGACTTATTGCAAGTTGGAGGCGCAGGGATACAAACGGAACTAGGTGAACTATATATTTAGTTGCTTGGTCTGAACTATACGAAGTTGGTTTAGATTTTGTATAGCGGCTTAATCCTGAGAGTATTCAATTTTGGACAAGGTCCCGGGGTTTTTCTGCATTTGCGGTTTCCTCGTTAACAAAATCTTGTTGTGCCGTTTACTTTTAATTTCCGCATTATAATTGTTTCGTTATAATTAAAGTAAATTGCACTTTGTACGTTAACAGGGCACTTGATATTGATCCCACTTTTTTCGGTTATTTCCGTACCTTTTTTCAAGTGATCACTTTGTTGTTGTATTGTCTCGATTCCATATCCATAAACAATCACACAAAGTGTATTGGTTTTCTCCACTTGCCTTTGATATTTAATTCAGGAGTTAGGCCAGTTCGGACTAACCCTATATTAAGTGGACACTGTGTCGAAATATTCCTTGAGTGATTGTATCTCTAAGAGGTTTATACACGGTGGGTCTTGTATAGGTTGTGATCAAAATAAAAGATTGTGGTGTATTTAGGTACCCTCGTCTTTTCAATTGGTATCAAAGCAGGCAAACACAAAAAGATCTAACAATCTGTGTTTGGTGCGATCCAACTTATAAGAAATTGAATCTATGACTGATTCAGTTAACGTTATACAAGAGTATGAAAACTCAAAAGTTGAAGATGTTACGACTTCGTTAACTCATGATCCAGGAGTTGCGAAAACATCTGTGTCGTTCTCTGATGGAAAATAAGATGGTGATAAGGAGTTGGTAAAAATCCTAAAGCCTATAAAATTTCTGTCTACAAAAGTGCTGATATTAAAGACAAAGTCAAATCTTTTTAAAAATGAGATCAGAGATAAAGACATTCAATTGAATCTTCTATCCAAAGAGAATATGGATCTCAGTGTCAAACTAGAAGCTCTTGGTAAATCTCTTACTCAAGATAAAGAAACACATCCTATGACTCTGACTAATGATGCTGTTGCGATTTCTTCTGATTTTGAGGAAACTAAAAGTCCTTGCTCGACTTTTACATACTGTGATAAAACTGGTTTAGTCACATCTGAAACAGATCAAGATGATGGTAGTTTCCCTAACTACATCAAGTCAGAAGAGGATGAGAAACCATCTTCTACATCTATTGATGATCAAACCAAATCTTGTCCAAAGGAAACTTTGAACCGATTCCGTGAAAGTGATCTTAAGGAATACAACTTTCAGTCACTTGACAGAAAACTTATACTTCTTCAAAATACGGTGGTAAAGATATTGAATGAAGTTTCTTGTTTTAAAAAACTGAAAGACCATTCCTCAGTAGAAAGACAGAATATACCACTACCCGATAAGATCAACTCAAAAGAATCAGAGGAAAGAGTTGATAATCGCTTCTGGAAAAAGGTTCCTCCTCACCCTTATCGAAGAAATTCTTTTCTTGATAAAGAACGATTCCAGAAGAAATGGAAAGAGAGAATCTCTGCCAAAGGAAACAATCAGGAATTTCCTATAATTGTTCAGATAATCATGTTGATGTGAATCATAAGAAAATCCTTAGAATGAGAAAATCTTATGAAAATCTCATTAACAGAATTAAGAGAGATTTATTTATCTCTGAAAATTCTCACATTAGTACATCTTCTCCACATGATCATATCTCGAGAGTTAGAAAAGATCATTATTCTGGGAGAAAATATTTTGGCAGAAATTCCCAAGGATAAACATGAACTATGATTCTGATACTCACTGTAAGCTAGAAAAAGCTTACTCCGATACAACCTAGTTGTATCGAAATTGTGCACTCTCATCCTCTTCCGTGCTCTTAATTATGGATGAGAAAAGCACAATAAAATGAAGAGCATTTTTTTTTATCAGAAAAATTTGTGACATTGTATAGATGACTGTGAATCCATGTCTATCTAAAAAGTGTTCATGTTTATCATGATCTTCCAAAAATAGGTTTTATTTAGAATTTTCGAATTTTAATAAACCTTCCAGCATCAGAAGTTCGGACAAAGGAAACAGAATATATTTTTGTAATATTTTCGGAATTTCCTGATATTTTCGTTCCAAAAGTTGTCTCTTCTTAAAGACAAACTATCTCTTGCTTGTATTTTCAAACCCTGATCAATCCCTATTTAAATAACCGAGCATGCCTCCAATAACTCGCAGTGTCACAAAGGCTAATAGGGAAGAAGCTCAAAAGGTTAAGGATTGTCAAGGAATCAATACATAAAGAAAGAAGAAAAACATATCAAAAATCATGTCTGATTATGATTCTGATAGTTTAGTTGGATGACAAGATGAGTCATGTCTGTTGGCTTACAATTTATAAGATCCAAACAAAACCAAGTGGATTCATTCTGATAGTATGATTGACTATATCCAAGGTTTTGAAGAACAGAGAACCAACCTCGTAATGACGGTTCGAAATCAAGATTGGCTCAAAGATAAAATTAAGGAGACAAAAGCTGATCTTGCTGATATGAAGGTTGAGGTTGAAAAACTTGAGAAACTAGAAGTGGTTGCAGACAAGTCTCTTGAGACATGCTTCAAAAGTTTGAACATTGAAGAAACCTCAGTGAACAACAAGAGCACCACTAGAGATTAAGATACATATTGTAATTCTTAATAAAGAAAAATAGACATTAGTTTTTGATTTCTTTCAATAAATTGTATAAGGTCTATTTTGAATAAAACTATCTTATTTATGAATAAAATTATTAGTTTATAATTTTTCTTGTGATAGTTTTTCGTTTACATAGCCTGTGCTTGAATGCTTTATCTTATTGCTATGTATGTTTGTGGGATGTTTGATTTCGGTTTTCATAACCTTAATATTCGATCTCATATGGTGTGAACCCTTATGGTCTGGGTGACTTTTTGATTTAGTGGGATTGAGTTTTATCCCATGTTGGTAGGTTTTATCAAAGGATCATGAGGGGTTGTGATTGAAATAATATGTGAAAAAGTCACAATATGTTGAATCATTTTTGGTTTAGTATAAAAGCATACGTGTTTCGGGGTTTCAACTTTTGCATTGCAATAGTTAAAACCGGTTTTCAACCTTTCTCTGGTAAAGGTTGCTCTTTGTTGTTGTTCTTTTGTTTTGCGTGAGGATGAAAACACAACGGGGGAGAGTTCTAATGTGAACTTGTGCTTAATGACATATCTTTCGGGGGTGAAGAGGATGCGGAATCCGAGGTAACGAATTTGTTAGTTAATTGTTTTCCTGTTTAAGAAAAGCCAGATTGTTATTGCATATATTTATTGCTTTTGCTTAACAAAAATTTCGGTACAATTGATGTTTATTCCATTATTTGTGTATGGATGTATGTGTGATTCAATTGGTTCCGGTTAAGAAAAACTATTGTTATCTTGCTTTATTTTTTGGTATCAATTGTTTAGGATTACAAAATTTTGGTGCAATTGCGGTACTTTAATGTCTATGTTGTTTCAATTTCTTCCGGTTGAGGTAAATAATTATGCAAGTTGATTTATTTGGTTTGTATGAATTGTTTATGGTTAACAAAAGAAAAGGTTTTCGGGATGAATTGTTTAGTCCAATTCGATTCCGGATAAGAGAAACTAAGTTAATTCTGATCTTACTTAGACTTATCAAAGTGGAGGTTTCGGTTATTCAAGTCTAATCGAATTCCTTAATAAGAAATGCTAGTTAACTAACCTAGAACTTGTCTTGTTTAAAAGTTAAAGGTCTAAGTTATTGATGAGAATAACTAGAGCCTGATGAGAAAAATAAAGTTAATTATGATCTTTATTTTGGTCTTATCGAACAAGCGATTGTATCTGTGCAATCGGTTTAGCAAAGGAACTAAGGTGCTTAGTCGATTTTTGGTTTGTTTCCTTGGTAACACATCAAAACAAAATTAGTTTGTAGTTTCAGTTTTGATATTGGTTATCAAAAATGGTGCGTAAAACCCTCGTTCTTAACTCTTATAGGTGTTGCAAGTCTGTTTGTAAGATTTGTAAGATCCTTTCGGTTTGTTCTTTTATTTGCTCGTACCGTTGTCATTTTGTGACAAAAAGGGGGAGAAATATATGGAGTAAACAAGTGATATTGGTATTGATTTGTATTGATTTGGTATCACTAAGGAAAGGACAATGGTGCTTAAACGTTATATCTAACGAAAAGAGTAAAGCATAGGCTAAGGGGGAGTAACATATCATATGATGATGAAATAACAAAGACGTGCGGATTGAAAATCTACCTATCTTACCTTTAGGGGGAGTATTAGCTTTGTTATTATAATGTCAACAACGACATTTATGAATTGAATGTATACAAGTTATTATGCTATTGAATTTGAGAATCAAGTGTATGTGTAATGAATCCTTGTAATTTGTTTATCCATATGATGTAAGAGTTTTGTCACTAAAATTGACAAAGGGGGAGAATGTTAGAGCATAGCTCGGTTGAACCCACCAAGCATTGGTATGTCAAGTTTGATTGTCATACTTTAGTGAACCAAAACTCATTTAAAGATTCACTTGATTATTTAATAGAGTCAACTTCGTATAGGTTAACTTGAAAGTATTAGGATATGAGACATTACAAGTATTACGTGAAGACTTGAAGAATGTGAAGCGCTAAACACAACCACAAAATTATCGACACATCCAAAGAGATTTTTCTTCAATCGGTGGTGAGCCGATTCTACCAAACTTGTCGCTTGATTCCTAAAGTGTTTATAGTTGTTGGTAAAAGCATAAACGAAGCGCTTTTTGTGCGGTTCCAACCATTTCTCCACCACATACGTTATTATATCCTCCGGATATTCGGGGCTAGACCAATGTTCTCTAAATTCGGCAAGATTTAGATAATACTCTTCTTCGGTGATAGACCAAGTCAATGCCTCCCATTCCCCTGAGAAGGCAACCCATTTAGCATGATTTATGGCGTATTGTTTATCAAATTCCTCTTTTGCATCCGCTTGTTAATCTTCCGGTAGCTTACTAATCTCTTCCAATCCTTTCCTCTTAGGTGGACAAAGTTGAGGCTTGCACCTATTCATCACATTGCACCATATATGAAATGTACAAATCATATTATGTGATAATGGGAAGACTTTCTCTATTGCGTTCATCAATGCTACGTCATTTTCCGTCACGATAACCCCGGGGATCTCATCATCTCGGTAGATCTCCTTCACTTGTTGTAGCGCCCAAGTGTAACTTGGTTCTTTCTCGTCCTTTAGAAAACAAAAAGCAATGGTAAACGGTGACTTCGTCGACGTACGACCAACAATGTTCAACAATGGCATCTCGTAGTTGTTTCTCTTGTAAGTGCAATCCATTATAAGAACTTCATGGAATGATTGAGCCAATTGAACACTCTTCGGATGGGCAATGAAGAGATGAGTTATTTCTTTTTCCGGACCTACCTTCTTTTGAACCGCGTAGCCTTTCTCTTGAGCCAAAAAAAATAATTTTTGCATTACTTTTCTATCCTTCCATTGATTCTTTTTTTAATCGTCTCAATTGCATTGTAAATGGTGTACAAAGATGATACGTTACCCGGGTTATCTTGCTTTAATAAGCGAAGCATTGTGGAAGGTGGAATACACAATTTCCTATACTCGGCTATTTTTTCCATTTCTCGAGGAGTGAGCCTTGCGGCCGTTGAATGCCCTTCAAGATCATCCGGACGAGGGTGGTTATGACGACCTACCACCTTATCCATAGCTAGAAACCATTTCGTCGTTAATTTTCTCTTCCTAAATACTAGCTTGAACGGACATTTGATTTTCTTTGAGCACGTTGTGTTCTTCCTCGTCGTCTTTCCTTTATACTAACCCTTCCTCTTGTGACTAACATCGGGATCTCCACTTATCTTACAAACCATTTCAAAACGAGTGTTGCTTTCTTTTCCATTCAAAACCAAGACGCAATTGACTCTCTTGGCATGTTCTCTAGCCCAATTCTTCGCATCAATAGTAAGTCAAATACCAACTCATTCGCATAGTGATGAGATGTATCTTCGAACGGCATACCAATCGGAGAAGGTTGATCATGCATTGGTATAGGTCGGGATTCCATCTACAAGAAATGTAACAACATCAATGCAATCACAAATAAGTTCGGTCACATAATAATTTTATCGGGAAAAGCGAACTCATTGTTCGGTTGGTTAAGCAAGTTGCAAAGCAACCGAACAAATAAAAGGAACAGAGTTCGGTAACATGTGAATTTTATCGCAACAATCGAACTAATAAAAGGAACAGAGTTCGGTTACTTTGTATTTTATGTAGATAACCGAACTAGACACTAGAACTTCAGATTTTTTTTGTTTGTTAAGTTCAATTGGTTATGCTGTTAGGTTCAAGTTTGCGAAACAACCGAACTTATTAAACATAGTTCGGTTAGATAGTTGGTACATGCAGTTTGCGAACCAACCGAACTGTATACATTCAGTTAAACTTTATTTTTACGTAAAGTTCGGTTAGTTGCGAACCAACCGAACATAACACTGCATCTCAGAACTTCCATTAATATGGAGTTCGGTAACCTGCGTGTTTGGATAAAGTAACCGAACTACATCTTCAAATGAGTTCGGTTACTTATTCATCTCACAAGGAAACCGAACTACACCTTCAAAACAGTTCGGTTACATGTTCTTCATATAATGTAACCGAACTGTGCAAAATCCAGTTCAAAAATTTACATTTTTGAGGAAGTTTTTACCAATTCAACATACATTATCTAGGTTTGGAGCATACATGTTCGCCCAAATACTCTTCCTCCGGTTGTGGTTGATAAAATCCATCATTTTCATCTTAAGTTTCATTTTGGGAAAGAATACAATCACCATCTAAGTAATAAGCCAAATCCGGATCATTTTGAAGATTAACAAATATTCTAGGAGAGGATGGAGATGAAGAATCAGATGAGTTTTCATCACTTGAATACTCAAAGGGGGTGAATTGGAATTTTTTTTTATTTTCCATGTTTTTCTCCTTCATCTTCTCTAACTCTACTCTCACAATAATTCTACTCAACTAATAATAAACCCATCTTTTAATTTAATCTCATTAATTGTTTTTAACTAAATCATTTCACTAATCATAACCTAAAATTAATTAAGAGAGTAGATTAGATATTAAATAAATAATTAGATATGGGGTGACCTAGAGTTACTTCTAATGTCTTTACCCAAAATAAAACCATGGTCCCAAAAAAAAACATGGTCCCCAAAAAATCGTTCTTCATTTGTCATTTGTAGTTATTATTTTTTTTGCATTTTGATCACTTCATCTTGGTAATCTGGCAGAGTACTCCCATCCCTGCTTCTTGTAATGCGAAAGATGATAGTCCCATATCCGAGAACACTATCTTGGTAATCGTGTATATAATAAGTTAGATTTGCATTCCATATCGCCAATCCGCTATGAATTGAGGGCCCATCCAATAGCTCTATATGATGAGCTATCAGCTAGAACTATAATTTTGGGCATACCAAAATCTTCCAAGGCATACTGAATGAAGACAAAAAAGGTTGTGAAATAGCAAAATCAGATAACCCCTTAACCCAAAAAATTTTAATGGCAAATCTGCCCTTTACGTATTAGTGTTAATAATCTTGATTAGTGATTAAATATTTTGTTTAGTGATTAAAATAATTTTCAGAATTATAAGAGTTGTTTAGATGAAAAATTTGAGGAAAAAAAATCAAAGTTTTGGTTTGGTTAAGAAGGAGAGAAAGAGAAGGAGAAAGTGAGAAAATTCTAATTCTTGATTCAATGGAGGATGAGGAGGGTCATCATTCATCTAAAAAACCTAGGAAAATACATATCAACTACAACAATGATCCAGAAATGGCTGATTTCTTAGATTATGAGAATGATTTTACACTCACTCAAACTCAAGCTCAAACTCAAACACAAACTCAAGATGATGATTTTTATGAGCCAAATCCTGATGATGAAGACATTGATGAGGAACCCAATGCTTCTAATACACAGGTACACTTATATCCTATACTTAATCTCACTTCTATAGCTCTCAATTATCAAAAGTTAGGTTTTTTGAATCATGGTTCGGCGAAACAAGTTGAGGTTCGGCTCACATCTATGAGCCGAATCTACCAATTGATGAACGGTTCGTCTTACTGAATCTGTTTACTGCATATGCCGAACTGTTTGCTAGACAATAGTTCGGCTTATATGAAAGTTTCATAGTAAGCCGAACAACATCCTGAATATCTCGGAAAAAAAATAATTACCGGTTCGGCTTATATCTCGAAAATCGTATGAGCCGAACATCAATTTGTTATTTTTTGGGTTAAAATATTGTTATTGGTTCGGCACATATTGAGAATATCGTAATAGCCGAACCTCGTTAATGTGATAGGTTCGGCACATATTATGATTATCGAATACGCCGAACCCCTATGCATCTCTATCTGTGACTAGGTTCGGCTTGAAATTTCATGCCGAACTGTTCGTATACACATACAGGAAGCTTTTGTGAAGAACAGTTCGGCTAACAACGCAACTCAATTTTGAGCCGAACCCAACACTGTAACCGTCATTTAATCGATGAAAAACAGCAAATAGGAGATCGGGTTTGTAAAACTTGCTTTCTTATCCTCATTTCCGGAGTTGGAGATGCAGTTGGTTCAATTTCTGGTTCAATTGGTGGTTGATTTTCAGTTTCTACACCTTCATCTTCAATTGGTTCTTCTTCTTAAATTGATGGATTAGAAGACGATTTGGTTTGCCTAGTCCCTGCTTTTCTTTGTACGAGTCATTATGTGGTTGAGTTTAATCGACGATCAAATTTTTACGAATCGACAATTAATCACGATGATGAATTTTTTTTTCGCAGGAGGGGGAAGAGTTCGGCTAGAGGAGGAGGAGGAAGAAGAGATGGTAAGGGAAACTGATTTTGATTTTTTAGAAAACTGATTTTAGATTTTTGTATTAAGGGTATATAGGTAATTGGACTACCCATAGGATACCCCTTATAAGGTCACCCAAAATGGGACTATTGTTTTGTATGCCCAGAAAGATTTTGGTATGCCCAAAATCAAGGTTCATCAGCTAACCCCGTCCCTCATACAGGAGAAAGTTATGGGGCAATCTATCTATGCACCAACAACATAGCTGGGCCGGGCCTCTTCATTTTGTAGCTGATTGGTTTTTGGTTCCTATTTTTGCATTGCCTTTGGATGACTTCATCTTTTTACTATGTAAAAGAATCTTAAGGTTCATCCTTGTCAGCAAGCAACAGTGTACATAGCTGCTCGGTTAGATTACTTGTTCCAATATAATGAAGTGAATCAAACTCTTTGTTTTTAAAAAACTACGTATCATCTATTGAACATTGTTTATTCCATACATTATGGGGTTGTTTGGTAACCATTATTTTAATTAATTATCATCCCATAATTCATTATATAAATTATAATGGATTTTATAATTACTTATTTTAGTCATAATTGAAAAAATCCATTATTTATATAAACGGAAAAAAAATTGTTTTGAAAATTATTATAATTAATTATTTTTTTCCAACAAACCGAAGTTGAAATTTTTCTTCTTATTTTTCCTAAACTATCAAAAAAGAGACATAAAAACTACATAGGATTAAAAAAAATTCTAGATGATTGTTCTTTCCTCTCCTTTTTGAGACCATCATTCTAAAATAATCAATTATTTAAAAAAAAAAAGTGCTTGGAAAATTTAGTTTAAAAATGATTATATCAAAATCATTTATCAATTTATGATTATCTATAATCATAAATTTTACCAAACAAGGCCTACGCTTCATTATCGAGATCATCATCCTCATCATGTGAATCTATTAATGAAGCTGTTCTTATGGAATACCCATTCCAGGAAGTATTTTACTATGAGTTGTCAGAAGTACCATGTTCCGTTTTTGCCTGCTTACAGTACAATATCCGAAATAGATAAATGGCCACTTGGAAGTCCAGTTAATTTAAAGTGAAAGACTACTGATGCAAAGAAAGTCTACCTGCTTCGACCTGCCACTGCATATGCAGTTTGCGTATTCCTATTTTTCTCTAGCAGATGAACTGAAAAACTCCGTTTGAAGACCTCGCCAGACCCCATCCTGCAAAGAACAAGAAGACCTCAACTGCCGTGACTATAAGCATATACCAGCTCTTAATCTGGAGGTTTGATAACTCCAACTCCTTTGTTGGAGTACACTCTTAACTGTAATAACTGCCAACATTACTAGGAGGATACTTTTACTATTTCCACCCCCAGCTTTTCTCAGAACATGGACACATGTACCTAGCCCATTTTCATATAAAAGTCAATGACTACCAACACATAAAAGCCAATGACTAGCAACAGTGCAACACATAATTTGGGCAACCTGTCTATCACTAAGTTTTCTGTTCGTTCTGAAGCAGAACAGTTTCGTTTTGAACCGAGAGAGAGAGAGAGAGAGATGGTAGGATCACAGTGTTGTGAGAATCCACCAGATCTTAGTTTAAGTTCAGGAATTGGATGGGTTGAAGATATTGGAGGTCTTGAAAGCTATATTTCTGGTTCTTTGGATTCAAAGCTTGGAATTCTACTTGTTTCTGATGTTTTTGGTACCTCACTTTGATTATTACTTCTGTCCTTTTAAATGTCTTAAATTAACATTGGTTAAAGATTTATAATACCATGAGTTCATTGTACTCTCTATTTGTGTATTCTGCAATGGCTTCTTTTTGCTTTCTCAGCTAGTTGTTTTTTTTAGGAATTATGTGTATTACCCTCAAATGTGCTGTTCATTTTTCGATGTTTTCGTTCATGGGTTTGCTTGTATTGGAGTTAGTATAATCTGGGTTCACGTAATTTATTGGTTTTATTTGCAATCATTCATAATCTGTTGCATGCTTTATAGTTTAACTCACTCGAATTAAAGATAGCTTGTTTAATTTTCGTGTAACTAATGATCTCAACTACTTTTGCAGGATTTGAAGCACCTAACTTGAGGTATATCAAGTTAAATTGGATCTCTTTTACTCTTGAATGCTTTATTTTGCTTTACATGGAACTCAACCATTTAGAAGCCTTCTTACTGTCTGATAAAATTAAAGTCTCCAACTTGAGATAAGTTTGGAAGTTCTATTTACTGTTAGACATGATGTGACATCTATTGATAACGTACATACACGTTTTCTAATATCAGGAAGCTGGCAGGTCAAAGTAGCAGCTACTGGATACTATGTCGTGGTTCCTAATTTCTTTCATGGGGATCCTTTTAGTCCTGAAAAGACTATGGTGACATGGTATCAGTCCCATCTAACGGTTGGTATACTTTGGATTTCTTATATCCTTCTGTTTTATTTTTTCAGATAAGTTTCATTTATAAATTCCTTGTTCAAATATAAGGTCAAACTTCTGTTTTTAAGATAAAGAATCATTTGTAGGAAGATGCAGCTAAAGAAGCGAGACCAGTAATTGAAGCTCTAAGAAGCAAGGGGATTACTGCAATTGGAGCCGCAGGGATCTGCTGGGGTGGTAAGGATTAATCTCTATGTTTACCGGAATTACAGTTAAAATGTCAGGCGTGGCATGGGTTACGTACTAATTGAATCTGTTTTTGTTCGGTCTGTTTCTAGCAAAGGTATCCGTGGAACTATCTAAGCTAGCTGATCTTAAAGCTATAGTGATGCTCCATCCTTCACTCGTGACTGTTGATGATATCAAAGGTAGGTATTGTTTGCTTCAAGGTTCAAGCATTTATTGGCCATTCACCGCCATTGCTATTAGAAATAACAAATGTTGCTTCGGCTTATGAAAATTCAGAAATCAAGGTACCTATTTCGATATTGGGAGCTGAAGTTGACCACATGTCTCCACCGGAACTTGTGAAAAAATTTGAAGAAATTTTATCAACTAAAGCTGAGGTAAGATGATGAAAATTTTATTGTATGCGAAATAATTTTCAGCTATGTTATTAGGACAGATTCGACTCAATGCGAATCACTTCTCTCATCTCTCAGATTTTACTAATCTTTTGTGCATATATTTAAACAGGTGGGTAGCTTTGTAAAGATATTTAATGGGGTAAGACACGGATGGACTGTGAGATACAACATCAAAAATGTAGAAGTTGTAAAGCGTGCAGAGGAAGCTCATAATGACATGTTAGAATGGTTCTTTAAGTATGTGAGGAGTTCTTTCCGTAGAAGTGCTTTGTAGCTTGCCACTACTGTAAGTCAGGG
Source organism: Papaver somniferum (assembly GCF_003573695.1). Lineage (NCBI taxonomy): Eukaryota > Viridiplantae > Streptophyta > Magnoliopsida > Ranunculales > Papaveraceae > Papaver > Papaver somniferum. The sequence continues at coordinate 11,877,190 of NC_039361.1, forward strand.
TTGATGAATGGTGGTAATCATACCACAAGAAGTCAAGAAGGTTTTCTTTGGAGCTGGTACTAGGCCAGACCGCCAGAGTGTACTTACTATATGTTTACGGTCTTTCAAATTCTACATGGAGGTAGCTCTGTAAAAGATGTAAAATGGCTAAAACTCGATTTGCAGGAGTGTATACTGTTATTTTGAGTACTGGTGACTCTTGTTGGAATATTTTCAACGCCGCTAACCAAAGGGGGGTCCTGGGGGGAGAATGTTGGAAGAATTTTTTGAACTGAAGGTTTTATTTGGCCGATAAAAGCCTGTTCGAAAATTTCGAATCCAAAAGACACCATTGATGTCTGTTGATGAAGGAACCTGACGTTTCGTGAATAGAAACCTGTTGGCGAATAAAAACCTATTCCCAACAGGTGCAAAACCCTTTATAAATAGCTTCTCCCAGTTTCGTTTAACATATAAGAAAAATCAATCTGTTTTCTCTATTTCAAAAAGCATCATCAGAAATCAGAAATCTCTTTGTGTGTTCTTGATTGAATCAAGGGGTACAAACCTTGAATTCAGTTTTCGTTGCAGGGCTTTCATTGTATCCTGAAGGAAATATTTCGCATACCTGTTGTAATCGCCAATTGTTATTGGGAGGGTAGAAATATTTGTCTAAAAGAAATTTATACAAGCCTTGAAAGTTTTGGAGTGCAACACTTTCTTCTCTGTGTCATTCATCCTTTGTGAAACCCATTTTTTTTCCAACAGTTTTTAGACAAATACTTTCTGGCAATGGAGGGTGAATCTTCGAATTCGAATGCTACTGCTCAATCTCTGCAAGTGATGAACCAAACCTTTACTCGATTGGAACGTTTTGATGGTGAAGGTTTTACCCGTTGGCAAGAGACTGTGAAGTTTTTCCTGATCACCATCAAGTTGTGGTACATACTTGAAGATGGATTGGAGGAAATTCCTGCTGCAACTGACAATGACACTGAGGAATTGAAGGCTAGACGAAAGCAGCGTCAGGAAGATGATTTCATGTGTCGTGGTCATATTTTGAATGCTCTGGACAAACATGTGTACAATGCACATCGGAGTATTGGGACTGCAAAGGGATTGTGGACTGCGCTTGACAACAAATACAAGATTTCTGAAGCAAGCAACAAGAAATTCCTGATTTGCAATTTCATGGATTTTAAGATGGTTGACAGTAAGTCAATCATTGCCCAGGTCAGTGAACTTTTACTCATAGTTAATCATCTTAAGGATGCTGGAATTGATCTTGTTTCTGCGTTTGTTGTTGGGGTTATTATTTCTCGTCTCCCCCCTTCTTGGAATGGTTATAAGAAGAAACTTAAGCATGCTGAGACTGACTATGATTTAGAGGCCTTACAACGTCATCTTCGCATAGAAGAGGACTCTCGTAAGCGAGAACTTAAGGATAGTCCACATTCTGAAAACCATTCTAAGGTGAATAGCGTAGAAGAATCTAAAACACCGAATTCCTTGAAACCTAAGAATGATACTCAGTTTAAGAAGCATCCCAACAAGAAGAGTAAGAAGAAGGGCGCTGTCGGCCCTTGCTACTTCTGTGACAAACCCGGCCATTTTGCTCGTGACTGTCGTCTCAAAAAGAAACAACAGCAGAACCAGAAAAAGGAGGCAAATATGGTCGATGACAAACTTGTGATCGTGGTGCAAGCCGCCAATGCTGTTGCTGAAACTGGGGGTGGATGGTGGTACGACAATGGTGCAACCATCCATATCTGTAAGGATAGAAATCTTTACAAGACATACGAACCGGTTAGTGGAGAAGGAAACGATGTTGTCTCCGCAAACGGTCAACGCAGCAAAGTTATTGGGAAAGGCACTGTTGAACTCTCGTTTACTTCGGGAAAGACTGTGACTCTTACTAATGTTTTACATGTCCCTGACATCGTGAAGAACCTTGTTTCCGGCGACCTTGTTATGAAGGCTGGATTCAAGACGACCTATGAGTCTAATAAGTTTGTGTTGTCCAAAAATGGTGTGTTTGTTGGACAAGGATATGCTTGTAATGGGATGATTAAGCTTAATTTAATAAATAATGGTTCTGCTTATATTGTTGACTCTGTTAATTTATGGCATGGTAGATTAGGGCATGTGAATTATGGTTCTCTTAGAAACATGAATCGATTAGGCTTGATTTCTGATTGCAATTTTGATCATGCTTCTAAATGTGAAATATGTGTGCAAGCAAAGATAACTAGAATTTCCCATAAGTCTGTAGTACGAAATTCTTCCTTACTTGAATTAGTACATAGTGATGTGGGTGATTTGCATGGTTCTGCCACTCGTGGTGGAAATAAGTATTATGTCACTTTTATAGAAGATAGTACTAGATATGCTTATACATATTTAATGAAATCTAAGGATGAAGTCTTTGATAAATTTAGGATTTATAAAGCAGAAGTAGAGACACAATTAAGCACAAATTAAATTTTACGTTCTGATCGTGGTGGTGAATACTTTCCTACTGAATTTAATTCCTTTTGTCAAGAGCATGGTTTAGTTCATCAACGTACTGCACCTTACACACCTCAACAAAATGGTATGGCTGAAAGGAAAAATAGAACTTTGATTGATATGGTTAATTGCATGCTTATAAGTTCTGGTTTGCCTAATTCTTTGTGGGGTGAAGCTATGTTGTCTGCATGTTATATTTTGAATAGAATTCCTTTGAAAAAGAAGAGTGTTTCTCCTTATGAGTTGTGGTTTAAGAGGAAACCAAACTTGAGAAGACTTAAAGTCTGGGGTTGTTTAGCATATGTTCGAAAGCCTGATCCCAAAAGACCAAAGTTGGGAAACAGGGCTTATAAATGTGCTTTTGTGGGATACTCTCTTAATAGTATCACCTACAGATTTATAAACCTTGACACTTTTGAGATTATAGAATCTGTAGATGTGGAATTCTTTGAGAACTTAAATAGGAACAGTTCTCAAATGCAACCCATGGAGAATCCATTGTTACCTGATCTAGAACCTATGGAGATTGATAACAATGATGAAAATCCCTCTCCTACTCATGACAATGATATTTCAGTGCCTACTGAAGATATCGAACCTAGAAGGAGTAAGAGAGAAGGATTGAGAAAAAGCCTGATCCAAACTTTATTTATTACCTTGTAGAGGCAAATAAGAATAGAATTCTTAGTGTTAACCAGTATGTTATGCATACTGATGATGACCCTAAAACTTATGCTGAAGCCATGAGTTCTAGAGATGCAAATTTCTGGAAAGAAGCCATCAATGATGAAAAGCATTCGCTTTTGACTAACGGGACTTGGGTATTAGTAAATTTACCTCCTGGTGCTAAAGCAATAGGAAGTAAATGGATATTCAAGAGAAAGTTGAGAGCTGATGGTGAAGTTGATAAGTTTAAGGCAAGGCTAGTTGCCAAGGGTTATAAACAAAGACATGGTATTGATTACTTTGATACATATGCTCCTGTTGCCCGCATCTCATCCATTCGTTGCTTGATTGCACTTGCTTCTATTCATAAGTTGGTTGTGCATCAAATGGATGTCAAAACTGCTTTTCTAAATGGGGATTTAGAAGAAGAGATATATATGGAACAACCTGAAGGTTTCATATTACCAGGCCAAGAGAAGAAAGTTTGCAAGTTAGTGAAATCTCTCTATGGTTTGAAGCAAGCCCCTATGCAATGGCATGAGAAGTTTGATAAAGTAGTTTTGTCATATGGTTTTGTGGTGAATGATGCGGACAAATGTATCTATAGTAAGCATGATAGTTCTGGTTGTGTGATTCTCTGTTTGTATGTTGATGATATGTTAATCTTTGGGTCTGACATATCTGTTGTGGAAGAAACAAAGAAGTTTCTTAGTTCTAACTTTGATATGAAGGATTTAGGAGAGGCTGATGTAATCTTGGGAATTAAGATCCTAAGAAAGGGAGATGAGTTGGTTTTAACTCAATCTCATTATATTGAGAAATTTCTCAAGAAATATGGTCACTTTGATGACAATCCAGCACCTACTCCTTTAGACCATACTATCAAGTTAATGAAGAACACCGGCCGTACTCATGCTCAACTTGAGTATTCTAGTGTTATTGGGAGTCTTATGTACGCTATGCATTGCACAAGACCGGACATAGCCCAAGCCGTGGGAATATTATGTCGTTTCTCAAGTAATCCAGGATATGAACACTGGAAAGCAGTTTCAAGAGTTATGGCTTACTTGAAAGGAACAATAAATTTTGGTTTGCATTACCAAGGCTATCCCGCTGCACTAGAGGGGTACAGCGATGCTAACTGGAACAATGTAGAATCAAATTCCAAGTCAACTTCTGGATGGATTTTTAAATTAGGGGGTGCTGCTGTGTCTTGGAGTTCCAAGAAGCAGACTTGTATTTCTGATTCAACAATGTTGTCAGAATTGATAGCTTTAACTGATGCATGTAAGGAGACAGATTGGCTTAGAAACCTACTTATGGAAATTCCTTTTTGGAAGAAGCCAACTCCGGCGGTCTTGATTAATTGTGATAATCAAGCTACAATCTATAATGTCTCTAATAAGACTTATAATGGAAAGTCTAGACATGCAAGTCTTAGACACTACATGGTTAGGCAACTACTCAAGAGGGGAGTAGTTACGGTTAACTTTATTGAATCAAAGAGGAATTTGGCAGACCCATTTACGAAAAGTCTACCAAGTTCAGTGGTTTCAATAAAAAGGAAAGAAATGGGACTAAGGTCTGTGAAGGAAGTTTGATCTCCCATAGCAGAAACCCAACCTATGTTTTGAAAAGGATAAACAAGGTTCAATGTGGTACCAACAAGTTATGGATGTGGATTATGGAGCACTAATATAAAAACTTCCCATTTCTTATTAGTGCTGGTTTCTGCAAGAAAATAGGATGGATGTAAATCCTTAATGAGTCTATGATTAGTAAAAGGTGTATCGCAGAAACACCTTCGAGACTTACCTATATGAGTATGGAAATAAGGCCGTTTCCTAAGAGAAGAAGACCGTTCTCTAAAGAAGACTCATGAACAAGGATATAAGCACATGGCCATTAACATGCTTGGCTACAGAACACATGATTTTATGAAATCAATATGTGTGGAGACTCCGGTTTTATCATAAGGGGTACTTGGTTCAAGACTGGTTTCACCATAGAACCTCGATAAGGCTTTGAGTTTCTTACACTAAGTGAAGGTTCAAATCCAAAAAATACCTATCATTTATGTGTTGATTTCAACGATGATGCTTAGTCTCAATTGTGCTTGAACTACGTTGGCTTGATCCCACTCGGGTACGTAGGCAGTCACTTCGGTGATGCAGTCACTCTGATTTAAAAGTTTTAACTTTGTTTTATGGTTTTTTGAAAATAGGGGGAGAATGTTGGAATATTTTCAACGCCGCTAACCAAAGGGGGGTCCTGGGGGGAGAATGTTGGAAGAATTTTTTGAACTGAAGGTTTTATTTGGCCGATAAAAGCCTGTTCGAAAATTTCGAATCCAAAAGACACCATTGATGTCTGTTGATGAAGGAACCTGACGTTTCGTGAATAGAAACCTGTTGGCGAATAAAAACCTATTCCCAACAGGTGCAAAACCCTTTATAAATAGCTTCTCCCAGTTTCGTTTAACATATAAGAAAAATCAATCTGTTTTCTCTATTTCAAAAAGCATCATCAGAAATCAGAAATCTCTTTGTGTGTTCTTGATTGAATCAAGGGGTACAAACCTTGAATTCAGTTTTCGTTGCAGGGCTTTCATTGTATCCTGAAGGCAATATTTCGCATACCTGTTGTAATCGCCAATTGTTATTGGGAGGGTAGAAATATTTGTCTAAAAGAAATTTATACAAGCCTTGAAAGTTTTGGAGTGCAACACTTTCTTCTCTGTGTCATTCATCCTTTGTGAAACCCATTTTTTTCAACAACTCTTTCAAAGATGCAGCTTCTAGCACCCCTATTTCTGTCTTTGCTCATAAATTAGAAAATGATCAACTAGGTCCGCACTATGTGGCTGACTGGCTGCAGTAGCTTAACTGAATACTATGATTAATCGCAGTAAGGAAACATAAGAAAAAGAAGACGTGGTCTGACAACCTCTTTGCATTTGTTGGTCTATATGGACTGAACGGAATAATCGCAATATTGCATTATGGCAAAGAAAAGGACCAAGAGTCCAAGACCAATAGCCAAATAATAGAAAATCTTATCAACTATGTTTGCAATTGATCCCGTTTAAGATCCCAACCATGCTAATCTTCTTCTTGTTCTCTTTGATTGTTCAACCAACCAACGAAACTTGGTTTAATCATACCGATTCAGTTTCTTGCGATTGCCAAAACTGAGGGTGGGATTTTGTTTTGTTTTGTTTTCTGTTTGCACAAGCATAACTGAAACATTACACTATTAAACAATAGTTTCCACATCGGAAAATGCCAGTACTAATCGTGTATATAACAAGCGCGACTTGCACTGCCGCCAATCAGCTATAAATTGTATGCCCTTCCTAAAGCCTATTCCCATGCACATGTCAAATAATGTAATTAGCCATTTTTACTCCCATTATGGGTATGACAAAATGTGTTGGTTGCACGACCTAATTGCTGTGGCTGGCGATCAAATGTTTATCACTCGATAATACTTTTTCGTTATTTTATTAATACAAACTGACTCTTTAATGGTGCTCAACTATATTCCCTATCTTTTTATTACTGTATTATATGTTGTGCGGACATGAACCGAGTTAAAATCCCGCCGAAGCTTAAGTTTTTTGTTTTATTTAATATTATATTCATATAATGTCATATGAAGTACAACTAAGCGATGCATGCTCTATCTAGCGATAGGGACTATGTCGCTTATAGCATTTTTGCACAGTGGCCTGCACCATTTGCCACTCCATCTGGCATGCAATTTTTTTTTCTTTTTTATTTTACCGTATGCGATAGGAACCGGCCTTATAGCTCTATCAGCTACTAACCCCAAAAAGGAAAGATATATTCCCCATGCTATGCGAATGCAAATAGTCCTACTGGCCTATCGCGCGCTGGCCAGAAATCTTAATATCTTATTGGCTAAACATCTTAATATCGTATCTAAACTAAATGTCTATGATATGATATGATATGATATAATTGCTGGCCTCTACATGCTGGCCTCTACATTCATAATCAATTCATATTGATAACTTATCTTGATGTGATCAATGATAAACATCTTGATATCTTATAATTAATGTCAATGATAATTCCTGGCCTCTACATGCTGGCCTCTACGTTCATAATCAATTCAATGCTAAACATCTTGATATCTTGATGTAATCAATGATAAACATCTTGATATCTTAATGTCAATGATAATTGCTGGCCTCTACATGCTGGCTCTACATTCATAATCAATGATAAAATCATCGAGAGGGCATGTCTCAAGCTTTGCTCGTGCATGGGTATACCTGGATAAGAAGAATGCAATGACAGAGGCGCCCACGATAGAGTTTATTAGTTCCACAATACTTTATATCTTGCAACAATAAAGGAAATGTCACTTTTTGATTGGTCACGGGAGACAAAAATATGACGTTTAATATTAACTAACTGTATATGTATTTGGAGGCAAAAACGTACGTTAAATAATACTTGAATATGATATATTAAACGCTAAGTCTTTCTTACTGTACTAAGTTCACATTTGATAGCAATGAATTCTGAAAGGGCAAGTAGTTGCCTAGTGGTAAAAAGTGGTAATAAAGTTCAATCAGTACTGGTACAAAAGTTATATATTGGTAGATGGTTGAAGACAGTAAATTAGATGGTTTTCAAAACCAAGACTTGACCCTTACTGATCCATCAGCCGATTTATGATTCTTCTTGTCAACCGCACAGTGAGTAGGGATTCAGATAGTACTTGTCTCAGTTGGGTGAAATAGTAGTATGTATGAATTGTTGTTGAGAGGAGTAACTATATACTGGTATCTTTACTTACCAAAATTACTGTTGAGAGGAGTAACTATATACAATGTATGAATCATTGCATAACCAACCAGGAGGTCCAGCACTAGCTAATTAACATATTCATGAGTTTCAATTGTAGAAAACGTACATTAAACAAATCTTAATAGTGTGCCGCACATCTGGTTAATTTATTTTTTTTATTTGAAGAAAAGAGGTAATCCTTTCGATTTCATTGATATAAAATGATTGTATACGTCATGTAAAAATTTATACTCACTGTATCCAAATCTGATTAGAAGATCTCCGACCGATTTAGAGTACAATTTTGAAGAATCAAAGATTTAGGAAGATTTGTTTCCAGAGAATATACGGGAAAAACAGTCATTGAAGTGGAGAAGAGAGGTATAATATCCGGTTACTTTATTTGGTACATTCTCTTTTACTATAATAATCCGAAAATCATTTTATAACGTTTTCCTCATATTAATCGCTAGAGAAGCTGGTTTCTTGTTGGTCCCGATTTAAACAACATTACTTGTATTTGAAAGAGGGAAGCTAGTTTCTTTTGCTATATATGGTTAAAGCTTATGTTAACTGTAAATTCATTTATAGTTAAATGCTTACTTGTTCTAATTATAACAAGCTAGTTTCTTCTGCTGTACAAATATAATCCTCTCTGTTGTTTGGCTTCTCTCGACGACCCTCGAGTCAAAACCCTCCCATATCTTTCTTAGTTTTGTTTCTTTTGCTTATTGCTGTTATACTAGGTACCGTTACTATTTTCTCGTTCTAAAGTGCGAATTCAGCTGAGATTTGGGTGAAGAACACAAACTTGCTTGAAAGATGAATCTCAAAATATACAGTGATCGAATGTCCCAACCTTGCAGAGCCGTTGTCATCTTCTGCGAGTAATTTCTCTCTCTCTCTCTCGTTACTAAATTACGTACGTACCTTTTTTTGTTTTTGATAGGGTAGTCCAGTAGTTCCCAGAAAACTATCAGACCACTTGGTGGTTCTCTATGTACGTACCTAAAGATAGTGGAGTTCAGATATATGGCGAAACATGTGTATTTTAATTAACTCGGGCCCTGTTTTATGTTATAGTGCAAATGGGATCGATTTCGAGGAGGTCAATGTAGATTTAGCCAAGCGGGAGAATCATTTGCCAGAATACAGAGGTTGATCTATGAAATTTCTCTTGGCGTTTACGTTTTTTTCATCTTAGTACATAATGTTGTCAGTACATATACTTTTTTGTTAATCATGGGTACGATAATTTTCCAGCAATAAACCCTCTGGGTCAAGTTCCAGCTATATATGATGGCAGGTTTAAGCTGTTTGAGAGGTAACTAACTCTGTTTCATTTTCGACAATTAATTTAATTTAAAATATAAAGCACAAATTGTATTAGTCGAAGAACAATAATCATGTTTTCGTTGCTTATAAATGTTTCCTTTGGTATGTTGTAGTCCTGCAATTCTGAGATATCTTGCTTGTGTGTTTCCTGCTGTCGCTGATCACTGGTAAGTTGAAAAACGACCGTCTAGAAAAAAACCTAATATATTAAATCTTAGTCGTTTCACATTTTGTGTTGTCCATTTCTAAGGTATCCAAGTGATCTATGCAAGAGAGCTAAGATTGACTCAGTCTTAGATTGACATCATTCTAATTTACGCCGTGGTGCAGGTATTTTAGCCCTCATTTGGTCGCCAATTTCTCAACTTTATAACGTATGCAGTGTGACATGAACACATGCCATTTCTTCAGTCGTATGCTTATGATGTTCACGTTGTGTATCGAAGTTACCTTATGTCTAAACACTGTACTAGGACCTATAGTGGGTCGTGCTATGAATCCACATGCAGCAGCCAAAGCCGAAAAACTTTTGATCTCATCCCTGTCGAAAATTGAATCTGTGTGGCTCAATGAAAATGAAAAATTCTTGTTGGGTAATTCACAACCATCTATTAATGGTTTCCCTTATCTTTAGAGTGTTTGTATATATAACTCTGTGTCAACTGCACGTGTATAGTGTAGTATAAATGCTATGTTCAGACATCTCCTGTAATAACAATTACACTGATATTCATACACTTAATGAAATATCTTTTTCACCTGTCATTATGGTACCAAGAGCAGGTTAAGCTTTTGATCCTTCAATGGTGATTTTTTCTTCATCTTCAACAAAATTCTGTGTTCTTTTTCTCTTGCAACACTGATTCACAGATACTCTCTTGGGTGGAGATTATTTTTTCTTTGGTATTCTTTGATTCTTCACTTCCTGCAAAAAAATTTTTAGATCTATTTTTCCTTTTCTTTCAAATTCGATTCCTCTATCAAGATTTCATCAAATTCTTGATCAAATTTGTTCATCATACTAGCTTCTATCTTCATTCACTTTCGTTGTTTGTTCAAATCTTGTCTTCGGTTTTTCAATTTTATCTCAAATCTTGATTTCTTTCAATGGATCAAAGACCTATAATTCGAATTTCCACACTTCCGCTCAATACTATTGCTCATATAATCCCTTTGAAACTCAAGGATGATAATTTCATCACCTGGAAAGCTTTAATTTTACCACTTTTCAAGAAATTCCAGGTTGAAAAGTTTATTGATGGTTCTTTTCCATGTCCTGATCAAGGAACCACAAGAGCTCAACTCACTGAATATCAAGATTGGATTGCTAAAGATACAACTCTTCTTCTTTGGATTCAATCAACAATCTCTGATTCAACTATTGGTTATGTTGCTGGTGCTGCTACTTCTAGAGGATTGTGGCTCAGCATTCAAGAAAGATTTGCTCATACTTCTGCAACTCATGTGATTCATATTCGTACCAAGCTTCAATCTCTCAAAATGAATAGTTCTGTATCAAAATATCTAATGGAGATTAAAAGCCTTCAAGATCAACTTGCAGCTGCAGGATCTCAAATTTCAGACACTGAAATGGTGGTAACTATTTTATCTGGCTTGCCTCTAGAGTATCATTCTTTTGCTACTTCAATTAGAATTCGTAATCCGCCAGTATCAATCAAGGAACTGTTCAATCTACTTATGAATGAAGAAATTGTTGTAACCAATACCAAAACTGATTCTGAAGCCAAAGCTTTTGCGGCTCAACATTATCAGCAGTTCAAGCCTAACTCTAGTTACAATTCCATACCTTGATACTCAAACTCAGTTTTTCATAGAGGTGGATCAAGAGGTCGAGGTGGTCGACATCCAAATCCTAATTTTTTCTCAAGACCTTCCTATGGAAGAGGCAATACTTCTGAAATTGAACCTTGTCAAATCTGCAAAGGCAAGAATCATGATGCTACTGAATGTCACCAAAGTCTCAATTTCTCCTATCAAGGCAAACCTCCACCAGCAAATCTTCAGGCAATGTTAGCAGCTGCAGATATTTTTGATGATTCTCCCTGGTATGAAGATAGTGGAGCTAACAATCACATCACCTCTAATGATGCTAATCTGACTACTTCTTCTCCTTATGAAGGTGCTGAGATGATTTCAACAGCTAGTGGCCAAGGTATGCACATCTCTCACATTGTCCACTCATTAAAACATGTGAATGATCATTCCTTTACTCTCAATAACATTTTAGTTGTGCCAAAATACTCTCAAAACCTTTTGTCAGTTCACAAATTTACAACAGACAACCACTGCTCTTTAACTTTTGATTCTTTTGTTTTTTATGTGAAGGACTTGACCTCTCAGAGGATCCTTTTGCAAGGGCCACATAAAAATGTTCTTTACCCTATTCAATTCAATTCACCCACTGCTCCTGCTGAATACTCCAGTTCTCTCATCACCAGAGATATTCTACACAAAAGACTTGGACATCCATCTTCTCAAACCTTGCAAAGACTGTGTCATAAATTACAACTACCAAAAGTCTCTAGCACACCTTTATTTTGTAATGACTGTAAACTTGGAAGAATGCACAAACTTCCTTTTAGTCTTTCTAATACTGTTGCTGCTCAACCTTTAGAGCTTCTTCATATGGACTTATGGGGTCCCTGTCATGTCAGTTCTCTTTCAGGCTCATACTACTATGCTAATGTTGTATATGAGTACTCCAAGTATTGTTGGATCTTCCCACTAGTTAATAAATCTGATTTCAGACAAGTTTTCATTAATTTTGTCACTCAAATTGAAAACTTCTTTTCTTTGTCTGTTAAATGCATTAGAACTGATAATGGTGGTGAATTTACTGGTAATCTTCTTAAAGCTTATCTTACTCAAAAAGGAATTCTTCATGATTTTTCCTGTCCCAATACACCTGAGCAAAATGGGGTTGCTGAGGTAAAACACAAACATATTTTGGACATTGGTAGAACTCTTTTGATTCAATCTGGTCTCCCTGCCATGTTTTGGGTAGAGGATTTTCAAACTGCAAATTATCTAATCAATAGATTACCAGCAAAAGCTCTAAACTTTATATCTCCTTTTGAATTTTCTTTCATAAGTCTCCTAATTATGATTTTTTGAAAGTCTTTGGTTGCTCATGCTTTCCATGGATGAAACCATATACATCAAATAAGTTACAATCTAGAAGTAAGCACTGTGTCTTTCTAGGATATAGTCTTTATCACAAAGGTTATAGATGTTATGACTTCACCACTGGCAGAGTATATATCTCTAGACATGTGTTATTCAATGAATCCAGTTTTTCTTTCAAGACTTTTTCATCTCATATTATTTCTGCAACTGTTTCATCCATCATCCCTACTTGTGATGCTTCTACTACTCCTTCAATCTCTGAGTCAGTTCCTCCTCCAACTCTCACCACCTCCACTCCCAATACTACAACTAAAGTCATTCCTCAAAATGATCATTCCATGATTACTAGGGCTTAGAGAGGTGTGTTTAAACCAAAAACTATGATTGCCACTAAACATTTATTGCCTACAGCTTACTTAAGTGATACAGCATCTCCAGTTCCAACATGCTTCTCTCAAGCAATAAAGAATCCAAAATGGAAGGTAGCACTTTTTCAGGAACATGAAGCTTTACTTAATGCTAGTACTTGGTCTTATGTGCCTTCTTCACCTGAGCAAAATGTAGTTGGCTGCAAATGGGTCTTCAGGATCAAATATAATGCAGATGGTTCACTGGACAAATATAAAGCAAGACTAGTGGCAAAGGGGTTTCATCAACAACCAGGACTTGACTTCACAGAAACATTTACTCCTGTTGCCAAACCAACAACTGTGAGGATTGTTCTTTCTCTTGCAGTTCAATTCAAATGGGCAATTACTCAACTTGATGTAAGTAATGCCTTTCTCCATGGGGATCTGCAAGAAAAGGTATTTATGGCTCAACCACCTGGATTTATTAATCCCCAATACCCAAATCATGTCTGCCTACTTCATAAATCCATCTATGGACTCAAGCAAGCACCCAGAGCATGGTATGCTAAACTTGCTCAAGCTCTTATTTCTCTTGGCTTTGTTACCTCATATGCTGATACTTCATTGTTCATTCACAAAGTTGGATCATTTATTACAATTATCCTAGTTTATGTGGATGATATCTTACTCACTGGAAATGATTCAAATCATATGCATAATATTGTCACAAAACTGCAAGCTAGTTTTCCCATCAAGGATCTAGGAAACATACATTATTTCTTGGGTTTAGAAGTCAAGAGAGATAACTATGATCTGCATCTTTCTCAATCCAAGTATGCACTAGATCTATTGAAGAAAACCAATATGACTGGGGCCAAAGCATGTTCTTCTCCTGCCTCAGCAACAGTCAAACTGAGCAAGTCAGATGGTTCCTTCCTTCCTGATCCTTCAGAATACAAGTCAATTGTTGGAGCTCTTCAGTATTTGACATGGACCAGACCTAATATATGTTATGTTGTTAATAAGGTCTGCCAATTCATGCAGAATCCTACCACTACTCATTTTGAAGCTGTCAAAAGAATTCTCAGATATATAAAAGGCACAATTGAGTATGGTATCAAATTCACAAAAGGTTCTTCTTTTTTACTGGGTTTTTCAGATGCTGACTGGGCAGGCAATATTGATGACAAAAAGTCCACTTGTGGTTAATGCATTTTTTTGGGTTCAAATCCTATCTCCTGGTCCTCTAGAAAGCAAAGTACAGTTGCCAGATCCAGCACTGAAGCAGAATATAGAACTCTAGCTCATAGTGCTGCTGAACTAGTTTGGGTCTGCTTTATCCTCAATGATCTTCATTTCCCACTACCTGCAGTTCCCATATTAGGTTGTGACAACATAAGCTCAATCTCTTTAGCTTTCAATCCTATTCAGCACAGTAAAATGAAGCATGTTACTCTGGACTTTCACTTTGTAAGAGAACTGGTACAATCTAAAGCCTTGGATGTCTTTTATGTTCCTACTCTTGAACAGGTGGCTGATATCTTCACCAAAGCCTTACATGGTCCCAGATTTGGCTATCTCAGAGACAAACTGCAAGTTCATCCTTCTTCACTTCAGTTTGAGGGGGGGTAATGGTGTCCCTTATCTTTAGAGTGTCTGTATATATAACTCTGTGTCAACTGCACGTGTATAGTGTAGTATAAATGCTATGTTCAGACATCTCCTGTAATAACAATTACACTGATATTCATACACTTAATTAAATATCTTTTTCACCTGTCATTATCTATTGGTGATCTTAGACTTGTCTGCGAAATCATGGAACTTGAGGTAAAAAATAAGTAAACATTATTAGTCCTTCTTAAATATATTGAGGGAGGATCTACTTGCACTCATATTTACACTATCTTACACTTTGAACGATATTTTTCTTAACAAAACTTTAATAGTTACGGATTTGAAATTAATATTTTGGGATATATTCCTCTTACAAAACTCTACATACATACCAAAATTAAATGAGCACGTTCTGAGATGTATAATATTATTATCTTGTACATTGAAAATCAGTTGTTGAAAATCTAAGAATTTTCGAACATTCAAATAAAAAATCATAGATACGTGTGGGTGTTGATCAGTGGCGGAGCTACATGTAAGTTGTGGGTGGCCATGGCCACCCCAACATTTGGCAAAATCCTCTAGGATAATAGGCAAAGTTGGTCCTAATTTTCTAAGTTGTAGTTAGTGGCCTCCCCATCATTTATGTTCTGGCTCCGCCATTGGTGTTGATATTTCAGAACATGTTTCTTTTTGGTAGACATGTAGAACTTTATAACAGAAATATATCTCCAAAATATTAGTTTCAAATTCTTTAACGTTTGTGTGTTATTAAGGAAAATATTGTCCTAACTGTGAGACACCGTGAATATAACAGTGTGAGGGATGCTCCCTCATATATATTATTGTGTTCTAATGTACGTCATGTTACTACCAAATAATGATGAGTTCGGTTGGATTCGAATCAGATTTTGGACGACAAGGATCGTAGTCGAATATTAAGTCCATTTAAGAAAGTTCTGAAATGGATCGAGAATACAAGAATCGCAACAAGTCCCCATTTCGAAGAAGCACATAACATCTTATTCAAAGAAAAATCAAAAATTAAGAAGCTACCCAATGAAGAAAACTATGAATCCATGTCAAGTATCAAAGCAATGCTTTCGTCCAACTTATAAGACTTACGCTTCACTGCCGCTTTTGCTTTTTCTTCTGCTACTTCTTCTTTTGCTTTGCTTCTGCTTCATTTTTTTTTTAATTTCCTTTTGCTGATGTGATAAGGCTATGTATGTACGCACTTATATTCCAAGTTCCAAAAGTAATCTGAATAAATTCTATAAACCACTCTACGTTTTCCTTTTTCATGTGCACGTCGCAGCCAATTTTAACGTCGGGGTTAAGCTTGTTGTCAAATTTAGTTGATCATAACTAATCATAACTTATACTCCCTCTGTCCTAAAATTTCTTTCCTCTATTCTATTTTCGTCTGTCCTAAAATTCTGTCCAGCTTCTATTTATAATCATATTTTTTAGTGTAACAAATCGTGTTTAGATTAAGCTAATGCATGTTTAGTGTAAGATAATATTTGTTATACATTTTATGGTTTGCACAAAAAAAATATGTTTAATTAGACTAAGCTAATGCATGTGTAAGATCGGATTCATGGAACACTATTTGAACTGTCCTTTAAACATGTCGCACCGAAAAAGATCCTGGCATCGGCGGCGTATTTCTCAAAGGAGATCTTCATTGAGAAACGTCATCTGAAGTTATTGCCTCTTTGGATATCAGCAGTGAGAGATTCGGGGATGTGTCAGCTCCTGAACTAGGTGCTAGCTAGTTATACACTGGATAGAAGTGTTGGGGTGTTGAATGACTGCCTTTGTTTAGTTTTTTATGTAGAGGCGAAATATCGCACAATACTAAATTACAACATCGCCTTGACTAAGACAACCAATAACACGAAGAAGAGAGAAACTAGGAGAAGTGTAATTATGCGACAAGGAGAAAGAAGCACGAAGAACAACCGTATGACAGGCACAACAAAACATCAATCAAGAAGACCACAAAGCAACAACGTGAAAGACAGCGACATCTCCCCAAAACCAGGCGAATAAGACAGAATAAACAGAGATCAATTAGCAGAGATTTTGCACGTAAATCCAGTTGTCTTCTACCGTGATATTTGCTTATAAAAGGATTCAAATAATGAAGAGAGAAGCATGTTGAAAAAGAATTCAGTCAAATAACAGAGCTAAACCATTCCTAGAAGAGAGAAAATGAGCCATTAGAGTTTCACCTTTTACT
The DNA here is from genome assembly GCF_003573695.1 of Papaver somniferum. Taxonomy (NCBI): domain Eukaryota; kingdom Viridiplantae; phylum Streptophyta; class Magnoliopsida; order Ranunculales; family Papaveraceae; genus Papaver; species Papaver somniferum. The sequence goes on from NC_039361.1 coordinate 11,893,860, forward strand.
TATCATTTCCATTGTTATGTGTTTGAATCTTCGTAATATTTGTAAGAACACCATCTTCTCAATATAAGAGCTCACTACAAGAAAATCTAGCTTAAGCGACCAAAATCTTAGCAAGATACCAAAATTTGAGTCGCTTTAACAGTCGAGCAACTAACTTTCCGACTACCTAAAAAGTTTGTTGCCTTTTACATGTACCCATTAATTCTCAGCAAGTACCAAAAGTATCTGGTCGCTCGATATTTAAATCAAGTAAACAAGAGCAATTACATAAGTACTCGTGTTGGTATTTACTTTGAGGGGTAAGGACTACCAACTAAAAAATCATTCATCAGTAAAACCTCTATGAGCCACCAAATTGTAGCCACCATGCACCCGTTCAAAAGAGAGGTCAGTATTTGAAGTTTCCATATGAGATTTCAGTTTTGATCTCGAGACTTCAAAAGAATTTATCTTACGGTTTGCATAAATCACTCCCCATGTGAGCTATGATGAAGGAGAAACAAAGTGGTGTATGTAATCCTTGCACCAGCTTAATTTGTTGTGATTAGGTACTGTGTAATCCTCTTCAAGTTGAATTTAACTCCAAAACCTCAAGATAAAATTGTTGGTGTCCAATTTCAAGTCATAATAATCAGCATCGGATATGCCATTCATCATCACTGAATTACAAGTTTACATATTTCTATTGAAATGACTAAAGCTTAATAGATGATACTTGACCCTCTACGACAATATCACCAATTAGTTACTAAGTTTTATGCATAGTAAACACAAAAATTATATATGCCTGATCAAAATTTCAACTAAACACGGTGAAATTAAAATTCTAACACAACCCCAATATCAGTACTAGAGATAAGAACAAAAATACAAGCACAAACCAGAAATCAAAAACGTATATACAGCATATCAATGGTACTGTGTTTCCTATTTGATCCAAATGGTACTCATGTTTTCAATAAATTCATTTACTATACCATCCAAAATCCAATTGAACTAACTTAACGCAAAAATTGCTCTTTTAAGGTCAGATTGTTCAAATTAATTACCAAACCTCTCGATTTTTCCCATTAAAAGCGGACTCAGTATGTTGAAAACCCCCAAAATTAAAACAAAACTTAGAAAAATGACAGCAAGAGTTGATCAATTCTATGATCATCTCACTTCATATTTTGAATCGACAGATTAAGAGTTTTCTTGTATGATCATCTCGCTTCATATATTGAATCAACAGATTAGGAGTTTTCTTGGATGATCATCTCGCTTCATATGTTTTTGTCTGTATTTCATTTGTTTGTGTGTTGGGGTTTAGAAGATAATCAAAAGATAAGATAGGAAAATAAACAAGGAATTCTAGATCTCAAGAGGGATTTTTATAATAGCTGAATTTGACATCAAATTATTTTGGGGGCAATGAAAATTTGAAACCATCCAATAAAGTTGGCGCCAAAAATGTCCGCCAATTCTTTTTTTTTGCCGCTCAACTAGAAACTGCAGTTGTGGTCGTCCGATTGAGTGGTAATCCGCATGAAGTCTTATATTAACATACCAATCGTCGGATTCAAGACTTAAGTATTCTATTGGTTGGGTATCCATCTCAAGGATCGTACTTGGTATCTTTTGCCATGAGTTCATATTTTTTTCTCTTTTTTTCCTTTTGGTGAGTTCACATTGTTTTCTTCTACATGACAAGTCAAATCTACTTGTTAATAATATATTTCGGGAATAATGATTATCTACAGAATAATTCTACAATGGCCGTGAGAATGTACTGGGGTTCTCTCGCGTCTCACACAAATAAGGGAGCCCGGGGATCCACCGCCAGGAATACAGGGGGACAAGTTTTGGTGTGAAATATGGGAGAATCCAAGATACATTCTCTAGGTAGACAAATAAGTTTTGTTATTTACATGTAATTTTCTTTATTTATCGGGCAAAAAGAAAATTTTCAATATTAGTTCTTTTCAATTACATCATTCGGTAACATTTTGTCGAATTCATCCATATTGTTGAAATTTGACAATTTTGTATAGTTTATCCCGATCTCTATCAAAAAATTATCTAATTTCTTCCCGTGCTTCAAAAAGAAAAAGGGAAAAAATCTAACTCCTTCCCCTATAGGAATCATCCACATTTCATCGATTTCATACTTCGTTTATATACATTTTGGATAAAGCTTGTTTATTTCGTTTCCATTTGATTTTGTATACTTCACCACTCACTAATCAATTTTCATCGAAATTATACATCTATTGGTTGGAACCGAAATAAATTTCATCAATGACACTATAATTAAAAATCTATAATGGAACCCTAAACTAGCAATATTGAGTCGAGATCCATCGTAACGTCTACATATATGGCCCAAAATCTACACCTAAACACTAAATGCACAAATGTGTAAGAAAAAAATTGTTTATGTGGATGTGGTATTCGATTTAAAGTAAAAAAGAAGAAGTCATTTTTAAGATCCGCTTGGAAGACTCGAGTCAATCAAGCAAGCTCAATGCTAGGGAGCGGGTAGAATTAACAGGTAACTATATAAACCATGGAATCCAGAAAAATCTGAGTGAGGTTGAGCGATATTGGATAAGATTGATAAATAACGGGTGAAATTGACTAAAATCAATGGACGTTTAGTTAAAATGATGGATAACTAGAAGAAAAAAGAAACGATGAAATCTGACTGAAACTAATTGAGGCGGCCGAATTTGGTAAGATTGATGGATAACTTACAAAATTAAGTGAAGTGGACGGAAACTTGATTTGAATTAACAGGTAAAATGGAGAGGTAAAATATCAGAATTTATGGTTCCTCGGTGGAATTAGCTATCAAGTACACAAACTCAGGCTACCAGGTTGATAGAGATAAAATCTCTTATGTTTTTGATGTGGTCAGAGATACATAATTCTCGATGCGATTTTACGAACTTAACCGTCGTCAAAAATCCACCATCAACAATATGCATGCCGGGTATTAAGGGTGCACAGGAACCAATCTGGACCGACGGTCCGAACCGGAACCGATGGAACCGTACCTGGTTTTGGACCGAACCGAGGTACAAGGTATAGGTATCGGTCCAAAAAATAGGTGCCGAGGTCTGGGGGTACAGGTACACGGTCCAATACAAGTACCGTGTCGTACCGGACGAAAGTCCCGAATAATAAAAACCGTTAGATTTAGGGGATAAGGGATCAGTATTAGCCGTTATATTAAAGGGGGTATATAAACTAACATAATAGGGTTAGGGTTTCAGTTCCCATTCTTTCTTTTTTTTCTCGTCTCCTCTCTCTGAGAAGGAGAAGAACTTCTTCTTTGTTAACCCATTCTCTACCAAAGTTAAGTAAAAAAAAACCCTCAAATCTTTGTTTCTTCATCAAACTGAGTTCGTATCTCTTTGTACTACAATTTTTGCCTGTTTTCTATTTCCGATGTTAAGAAAATAAGAAGAACAATTTTAGAATCTTAATCACGGGGTAAGTAATCTTTACTGAAAATTCCTTATTTCTTTCTTTCTTAATCACCTGATTTGTTTCATCTTTTTTGTTCAATTTGTTTTTAATTTTTGTATGCCTGTGATTGAGATTGACGGATTTTTGTTTTTCATTTTTTTTTTAATTTTTTTTCCAAAATACTGGGTGTAGAGTTTCAAGAACTGATCTAGTTGAGGAGTATGTGTTCTTCTTTGTTTATTGCTTAGATTTGATTTTGGGAAACTTGATTGTTTCTGTTAGGTTCAATAGAATGATTTAATTATGTCTCAAAGTTTGTGCAAGTTTGTATCAGATTTGGAAATTGCTTTGGCTCTGGTATTTATCAACTTGTTGATTAAGGTTGTTGCTTTCTATTAGGTGATTGCTGGATTGTGGGTTCTATCCATTGTGGGAGCTTGGTGCAATTTCTTGACCTTGTTTTACATAGGTAAGAGAGAGTAGTTGCATTACTTTGCAAGTTTCTTGGTCACATGTATTATGTCTTATTCGTGTGAGTTAGGTCTAACTACTTGTGTTCATAGATAAGCTAACTTAGTTTGGAAATTACAAGATAATATGAATGTGGTTGTGTAGAAATTACATAATTGTTGGTTCATTAAATCGCTTCTCTAAGACTAAGATTGAATTGTGATCAATGTTTTTAAAAGTCTCTTCTCTTGTCAGTGATGGAAATATGGCGCCATTTCACTCGGAGAAATGTTGAATAAGCCACTTGCAATTATTGTGGAAGGACTTATAGGGCTAACATGTCCAGAAATGGAACTTCTGCCTTGTGGAAGTGTTTGAAAAAGCATTTATTAGGTTAGAAAGGTATGACAAGGAATATCGGCAGTTGTTTTATTACCCAAAACAGAGTGAGAAAGATCTACCTGATGCTAATGATTTTGATATTGATGTTAATGTTGGTGAAGAAGAAGAACAATTTAGTGAAGAAGAACAAGAAGAATTGAGGTGACAGGAAAGAAGAAGGCACAAAAGAAGAAGAAGAAGAAGGTAGTAGTGAGGAAACCTGCTCCATGTGAAGAGGACTGGATCTTTGCCAGAGGCCTTGTCAAATGTTTGAAAGTATTCTTTGATACCACTGTTGCATTTTCAGCCTCAACTAAGGTAACAACAAACACTTTCTTATGGCAATTAGTTATCATATATGAGCAACTAGTTGAGTTTAGAGATAATTTAGATGAAGATCCTTTTATTGCTACTATGGCTGGAAAAATGTTTAAGAAGTATAACAAATATTGGGGTGATTATGAAAAGATGAACCCTACAACCTTTTTTGCCATGTTGTTAGATCCTAGAGAGAAAGAAAAAGGACTACAATTTGCTCTTGAGCTCTTGTATGGGAAGAATTATTCTAAGGTTGAATCTGTTATGAAGCTTGTTAAGTTGGATTTTAAGATTCTATTTGAAGAATATAAGGATGTCTATTCAGTTCATGAGGAGGAGTCAAGTAGTTCTATCCAGGGACAGGACCAAGTCGTATGAAAGAGTTGATGTCAAGGAGTAAGGTTCAAGAAAATCCCAAATGATGATGAGGGAAAAACAGAGTTGGATAAATATTTCATTGATGAGTATGAAGAAGGTGAAGGAGAAGATGATGAGGAGGAGTTTGACTTAGTGGGTTGGTGGAAGACCAACAGTACAAAGTATAAGATACTTGGACATACGGCTAAGGACATATTAGCCATTCCTGTGTCTTATGTTGCCTCTGAGTCTGCTTTTAGCATAGGAAAACGAGTCTTAAGTCCTTGTAGAAGCTCTTTAACTACAAGGACAGTTGAGGCATTGCTTTGGACACAAAGCTGGCTAAGGAAACCAATACAACTTGATTTTTAATCTGATTACATACCGGATGATGATGTTGAAATTGCATAAGGTAACATATTACATTATTACTTGTGTTTGGCAGTAATAGATATAGTCTAATAGTTACTAACTGCTTTTTTTTTGCAGCGTTACTTGGTCCTATCAACACTGATGACACCACAAATGCTGCTGACATGGATTAGAAGATCAAGATTCAAGACTACTGCAGCACTAGATGCACTGCTAGTTGTTCTTTTTTTTCTTCAGATTTTCTCATTTTCAAGACTTAGTGTGTGTGTCTGTGGCTACTGCCTACTGCTACTTCTTCTTTTTTCAGATTTTCAAGACATTGTTTGTTTGGTTTGCTAGTAATATTCCTACTTATTAGTTGTTGCTTTGAATGAGAATTTGAGATATTAGTAATACTTAATATATTGAAAAATAGGTAAAAAACAGGTACTTAGATTGTCAGAGAAGAAGACATATATTTATGTCTGGAAAAGTACCGACTGGTACCGGAACCGTACCTGGTACCGGACGTGTACCAAATGGTACCAGAACTGAGGTACAAGGTACAGGTACCGGTCCAAAATTTTGGAACCGCGGCTAGGGAGGTACAGGTACTCGGTCTCGTCAAGAACCGAGCCGAACCGTACCGTCTGCACCCCTGCCGGGTATGCATACCTATGATTAGGTCACGAATTCGGGCTCAAGGGGTATGTGTATCACGACCATCTTGCGAAAGTCAGACCCAAGGGGTATGCTTACCTTCCCTTATTATCGAACTCAAACCCAAGGGGTATGCATACCGTACTTTCCTTTATTGACTAATTTTTCATCGAACTTACTCGTATTGACTCGATATTCCCCTATGACATTCGATTTCGCTCAACATTCTCCGATTTTACTCGGAATGACTCATTATTAACCAGTGGATTTAGCTAACTGATGAACTGGAGAGGTAAAATATCAGAACTAATGGTTCCTCTGTGGAATTAGCTACCAAGTACACAAACTCAGGCGCCAGGTTTCTACCGGGTATGCATAACTATGATTATTTCATGAATTCAGGATCAAGGGTATGTGTATCACTGCCAACTCGTGAAAGTCAGATCCAAGGGGTATGCATACCTTCCCCTATTCCCGAACTTAAACCTAAGGGGTATGCATACCGTACTTTCCCTTATTTACTCAATATTTACCGAACTTACTCGTATTGACTCAACATTCGTTGGTGTCATTCGATTTTGCTCAACATTCGATGGTTTTACTCGGAATGACTCGATATTCACTAGTGGATTTAGCTATCTGATGAACTGGAGAGGTAAAATATCAAAATTTATGAGTCCTCGTTGGAATTAGTTATCAAGTACACAAACTCAGCTATCAGGTTGCTAGAGATAAAATCTCTTATGTTTTTGATGTGGTCAGAGATACATAATTATAGATGCTACGAACTTGACCGTCGTAAAAAATCCACCATCAATAGTATGCATACCTCTGATTAGTTCATGGATTCAGGATCGAGGGGTATGCGTATCACTACCATCTCGTGAAAGTCAGATCCAAGGGTATGCATACCTTCCTTATATAAGAGGACTTTGGTCCAAAAAAATAATTTTAATCCACCCCACAAGTAATGATTTTATTTGAATTAGATTAGCAGTTACAGTATCATCTTTTTTTTTCCTTTTTTTTTTCCTTTTAGTTTGGAGATACAATTCTTTAAAAATACAATTAGTATAAAATATTCTTATCGGACAAGAGACTTGTCGGTAGCCGAGCAACAAGCTGGACTATAATCTCTTTTCACTAAAATTGAATTATCAAGATAATTATCACGAATTACATATGAAAAAAATTATTTAATCACTACATAAACGAAATTATCACGGATTATTTAGATGTACGAGAAAAAACACAATTATACTTAAATGATTTTTTTTCTTTTTCTTTTTGAAGCATGTATACTTAAATAATGAAAATCACAATCTGTATGACTTTAGTCCAACCAATAGAAAACTAGGACATATAATCCAACCGACACTAACACAAAAGAAATACTCATACGGATTCACATATTTTCCTTTTTAGAAAAAACAAAACAAAAAAAAATCGAAAAATGACGCGTGGGCTTATGTCCCGTGGTACATGTGCAGCAAGAACCTACTAGAGATATTCCGTGACGTGGCAATGAGATAAACCCCATCCATCAATCTAGTTTTTATTCCATCTAATCCTACGGTCTGTATTTGGCCTCTCTATAGAAATCGTATAGAAACCCTAATCCTTTCCTATCCACTCATTTTAGCCTCTTATCTTTCCTCCTTCTCTCTCTCAAAACAAGTTGAACCATGCGCCTCCCTCTCACAATCTTTTCATATTCTTCATCAACTTTACTTTGTCGTAGTAGTTCTCGTGCTAAATGATGAAGGTTGTTAATTGATGCTCATTGAGTTGTTGTATTGATAAATGATGTTCATTTCTTAGTAAAGGAATTTAGATCTTGAATGTTGGTTTGGTTTATCAAAGTTTAGGTATTGTTGATACGATGTTTCTTTGATTACAACTTCCGTTTCTTCTTCCTCTATACTAATCTGCATCTGTATGCATCTCTCTTCATACTCATGTTTTCCATAAAGATTTGTTTAATCAAGACTTCATGCTTCCTGTTGGCTTAGGATTCTTTGATTTTTTTCAATGGTGATTTTTTTTTGTCTACACTGTTAATTTCTGTTAGCCGCTATATGAATATGGTTGTCTTAGGATCCTTTGAATTTTTTTCAATGGGTCTGATTTTTAGTGTTTTTGGTTTGGAATGAACAAATCATGTTAGATTTTCTCCTCTCAGCTAGCTTTATTGAAGAAGGTACAAAATATCATTGATTGGTTTCTTGATTTAGTTCTTCATCCTATTTTTGTTTAAGTTTCATTACGTTATTATAGTTAGTTCTTCTTTTGATTTGCTTGTTTGTATATATGCAGGAACAAAGTTTATCACTTTTTTTTGGAGGAAGAAACTAGATCTGGAATGGGTACTCTAAATCAGAGCTAAAAGAACAGTTTGAATGATATTTCAGTGTTTTCAAGCTCTTCCAGTGATTAAAAGAACTTCGATGGGTGCTTCAAAGTCGAAGTAGTTGTATTAACGTTGTTCCTTACCATGATGAAATTCTAATTTATTTTTTCAAAGATATAAGATTGTATTTTATCTAATTTTGGTTTTTGTAAAACATGAGACTGTAATTTTTCTGAATAATAACAGATGTTGTCAATTGAATTTAGTGATAATAAATCAAATTGATTTTGCATTAAACTTTTCTTCTTCGAAAAAAAAAATTGATTTTGCATCTAATTTGGTTCATATTTATTTTCTGTATTAATTTTAATTTATTTAATTTGAGTCAAATTGGCCGGAAGTCTTTTAACGAACCGCAAACCGGGACATTCTCTGTTTGATGAGTAATTAGACCAACTAAATTCAGATGAGTTCAAAGTTTACACCGACTAAAATCTGGTACTTCAAACAACCTTGAGCAACTGATTATTGGTCAGTTAAGTTGCTTAAGGCGTATGTCAACTTAACATATTACTCGCTTGGATGGTTGGAATAACTGTAAAGCAATGACATTACTTGGCTGCTGATGATAGTTGAAGCATATTTTGAGCGACTCACTTGTGGATGATTGGAGTAAGTTTAAAGCAATAATGTTAGCTAGTCACTGATGTAGTTGAAGCATATTTAGAGCAACCCAATTTAGAATAATTGGAATAAACTTAAACCAATGATATAAGTTAATCACGGATGGTAGTTGAAACATATTTAGAGCGAGTGCCTAGCTTCTCTAGATCTACACAAATCCCACTTCTTGCAACTCGAGAGCGAGTGCCATTTTTAGTGGCTATAATGGCTAGAGCGACTCAAAATGGGCTTTTGCAACTAAAAATGCATGGTTGCTTAATCCAAGTTTTCTTGTAGTGGCTCATTTGAAGATCATATCTGACGTAAAGAGGTGCATAATATCAATTAATGTTTAAGTTTATCCCCATGACTTAGACTTTGTGTTCTTATCACTTTATTGGGTGTAGTTGTGGGATTTTCCGCCACTACAGTTTATTCAAGTTTCTCTTGCGTTGTACGGGTCATGAAAATTATGAGTGAAAGAATCTTTAAGTAAGCAAATCACTGTCAATTCAGAGACAATTTGTAGTTTTAGGTATCAACCAATTTGGCATCTTAAAAATGGCGAGATTCTGATGAGTAATGTTTACCGGGGTTACATTTTATATGACCCCAAGAAAGACACAGTTAAACCTAGCTATGTTGGTTGTTGTCCCCTAGAGTCTTGTACCCATGGCCAATCGGGGGGAGAATGGATGAACCAATAACTTAAATGGAGAGCCTTGTTTCGCTTAAATCTGGTAGTTTTATGGAGAAAGGAACTTAATGCAGCGACTACAACAGAAGTATCTTACATCATAATATTTTCAATTAGGTACAAGTAAATTAAGTTTCTCATGATTTTGCATTTTATTATCATCCTTTATTATTTTGTTTTTAATTTGATTTTGACCAGCTTTTTGGTATTTTTCTCGAACCTATTTTTTTACTCGATTATAAATTCAATCTTTTACGTTGCTTGCAAACTCAATGGCAGCATATTTTACTGCGAAAAATCAAGAAGTTGTGGTTTGCTTTCAGTAGACAAAATCCTACTGTTTTATAAAAACATTGAGTAAGAACATCTGCCATCAATTAATTCATTCGGTTTCTATTCAAATAGAGATAGTGAAAGTTAAGGGTTAATCAGGGGTTAACCAGGGATGGACCCAGAATAGATAAATTTCCTTTTAAGGTCCGGGCTAAAAACCTTGGTCGAGCAAAAAAAAAAAATTGGCTTGTGGACTGGGAAGCCTACCCGGACTAAAGTTCCCTTTAGCCCAACTATAGGTCGGTCATTGGGGTTAACCATGCATGTGATTCACTAAACAAGTTTAGCAAAACAATAATAACTAACGGAACGAAAAACAAAAAATACTGCGTAAGACTCCAACCTGTAGTCGAGATTCACAGGGAGGAGATCCACAACTTCAACCCCTTCACAGGCATCAAAGCTATGTTTCAAGTGAGGTAAAACCACAGCAATCAAATGTCTGTTAGAATTCCATAGTTTGAGAAAAGAGCTTCAAAACCACTGGTATAAACCAGCTGATCAATTCCTAAAGATATAATAATATATGAACCCTCGAAGCGATGAACGAGTTAGCATTCAAATGACGGTTGGGTTGGCGTACAACATATGTTTCCTTTCATCTCTAACAAGTTTTGTCCTTAGTAAATGAAGAGATCAAGGATTTGTGACCAACCAGTGAACTGAACTTAAGAAGCACCAACATCAATCACTAAAGTGATCGTTTGTCAACAATTAACCTAACCACTTGCATAACTCAGCTAATCGATGATTCTAAATATCCTTCATAATGATGGGAGGATTAACAGCAGCATGGTGTCTAGAAAAGTATATATGGTTTTAAGGATTTGTGACGACTACTAGAAAAGTATATATGATTGATCTATATGTTGGAATATTGTGTTCGTGTATCACCACCAAGGTGATCGTACAGTTCAAATGAAGAGAAGACTAAGTACGTGCAAATGAAGATAGACTAAGTCAAGTAATATGTGTAATCTAACTAAGAAGAGTTAAAGCATCTAAGATTTGTGGATCTGCAGTTTATCATTAATGGCAACTGCAAGATGAAACTTAGCTTATATAAAGACAACTCTCTTTATTGATGTTTAGAAAAATCTCTCAAAACTAAACACAAGCTCTAATCTTGCTCTTATGATCAACCACAACTTTGGTGATCATATATATATATAGAACTATGAATTCATTTTCCTAGTCCTATTACCTAATTACATGTCTTTTCTTTTCTTAGAACTAGATGACTTCTAATTCCCTTAGGATTACATCAATTTCCTAATCTTGTCCTAACCAGCTTGTTAGTGACTTCTGTGTTGAAGTTTAACCAACATTCTCCCCGTTAAGCTTCAACCTTACCCGTGACATATCTTGTACTCCAATCAGTTGTCTCATTTCTTCAAACTTGATCCGAGCTAATGCCTTTGTCAATATATCTGCTTTCTGCTGAGTTTCAGGTATGTGTTCTACGTTAATGACCTCCTTATCGATGCACTCTCGTATGAAATGATACCTTTTGTGAATGTGTTTCGTCTTACCATGAAACACTGGATTTTTAGTGAGTGCAATTGCAGACTTATTATCAATCTTGATGAGAACTTTTTTCAGGTTCTCTTCCTTTGATTTCACCCAACAGTTCTTGAAGCCGTATTGATTGTTTAGCTGCTTCTGTTGCATCCATAAACTCAGCTTCGCATGATGACAGAGCTACTGTGTCTTGCTTCTGTGAACACCATGTAATAGGTGCTTCACCTAGATAAAATATATGACCAGGTGTACCTTTTCCATCATCTTGGTCAATATTATGACTGCTGTCACTATACCCAACAATTCCTTTTGATCCTCCTCGACCATACTTCAATCCATACGTGATTGTTCCTTTTAGGTATCTTAATATTTGCTTCATGATGTCACCATGAGACTTGCATGGACTTTGCATATAACGACTAGCTACTCCCACAGAGAAATCCAAGTCTGGTCTTGTGTGTAACAAATATCTTAGGCATCCAACATTTCTTCTATAACTCGTTGAATCAATCTCTGCTTCTTCTTGTGCCTTTGAAACTTTAAGTCCAAACTCCATTGGTGTCTTATTTGGATTACAAGTTTCAAGTCCTGCTTCTTTCAGAATTCTCCTTGCATAAGCTTCTTGTTTAATCTGAATCCCATCTACTCCTTGATGGACTTCTATGCCAAGGTAATAAGTGAGTTTTCCGAGGTCTGACATCTCAAACTTTGATGACATTTCTCTCTTGAACTCATTGATCACCTTAAGGGAGTTGCCAGTTAAAAATAGATCATCTACATAGACTGCAATCACAAGAAGCGTTCCCTTTTCTTCTCTTCTGTATACAGAAGTTTCTTTAGAACACTTAACAAATCTGATTTCTCTTAAGATTTGATCTAACTTTGTATTCCAGGCTCGAGGGGCTTGTCTTAGACCATAGAAAGCTTTTGTCAACTTGTAAACTCTATGTTCTTGTCCCTTTACTTCGAAACCTTCTGGTTGTTCAACATACACATCTTCTCGCAATTCACCATGTAAGAATGTTGTCTTAACGTCTAAGTGGTGAATTTCCCATGAGTTTGATGCTTCCTCTGCTATTAAGAGACGGATTGTCTCTAGTCTAGCAACTGGTGCGAAAACTTCATCAAAGTCTATGCCTGATTCTTGAACGTATCCCTTAGCTACAAGTCTTGCCTTATATTTGTTAATAGTTCCGCCAGCATTTCTTTTAACCTTGAAGATCCACTTGAGGCCAATCGCTTTTACCCCACCTGGCTTATCAACTAGAAACCAAGTCTTGTTTCTGTTGATTGAAATAATTTCTTCTCTACATGCTTGTGTCCATTTAGTCGAGACCTTTGCTTCCTGAAATTTCCTTGGTTCATCATTAACAGAAAGTAGCATAATCTCACATTCTTCTGCAGCTTGAAGAACATAATCCTCCAGATACTGTGGCTTTTGTATCTGTCTTGTTGATTTTCGCAGTGGAATGGGTTGAGTTATTTCATCCATCTCCTCTTCTTCTTCTTCTTCTTCTACTTCTTCGTTATTCTCAGTGTTTTTATTATTCTCTTCTTCTTCTTGAATAACATCATTGTTTCCATTGGTATTGATGATTATGGGTCCTTCGCCTTCATCAATTACTTGACCCCATCTCATGTGAAACATTCCTGGATCCCTACTTGGCCCATCATTAGTTTCTTTCCAGTTCCAGTTTGCTTTTTCATCGAATACCACATCTCGACTCACTATTACTCTTTTCGTTGTTCGATTGAATAATCTGTAAGCTTTGGATCCAGGCTCAATTCCTAGATGCACAAGAGTCTGAGATCGATCATCCAGTTTTTTAAGAGTTGTAGAATCAAATTTTGTGTATGCTTTGCAACCAAACACTCTTAAATGATCTATGTTTGGTTTTCTCTTTCGCAAACTTTCATATGGAGTCATGTCTTTCAGAGCTTTCGTAGGTATCCTGTTTATTAGGTATGTGGAGTGTCGTACAGCTTCTTCTCATAGATAATTAGGTACCTGCATAGCCTTTAAAGAACTTCTTGTCATCTCCATTAGAGTCCTGTTTCTCCTCTCCACCACTCCGTTCTGTTGTGGTGTAATAGGACCACATAAATCAGCATGAAGAAGCTCTGATGGCTTTGAGGCTCTGAATGTTGTTTATTTTGGAAAACCTTGACGCGTTTGTTTCCCAACTAAACATGATTCACAGATCCTTGATTCATCGTTTATCTGTGGTAGCCCTCGAACCATCTTGTTCTGAGACATTGCCTTTAAAGTTCTAAAGCTTATGTGTCTTAATCTTGCATGCCACTTCCATGTCTGATCTTCCAGTCTCATATTCAGACACAATGGCCTTCCAGTCATGAGACTTATCTTGTAGAGTATATTCTGTGAGCGTGAGACTCTAACTAAAAGTATTACACTTGGGTCATGAACTGTTAGATAATCTTGTCGCATTCTAACATCACATCCAACTTCTGTAGCTTGTCCTAAACTTAGAATATTGCTTTGTAAGTTTGGGATGAAGTAGATGTTTGTGACAAGATTCTGTTCTCCGGTCTTGCTCTGAAATAAAATTGATCCTTTCCCTTCAATTTCTACAGAAGATCCATCCCCAAACTTCACTTGTCCTTTGATTTTCTCATTGAGTTCAGAAAAATAGTGTCTCTTACCAGTCATGTGATTGCTGGATCCATTACCTAAATACCAGATTCCTTCTTCTCCATCCTTTCATTCGTAGTTCTTTGGTATTAGTTTCCCTTCGTTTAAGAATACAATTTCGTGCATGAAAAGAGTTGTATCTGCTTCCCTTGTTTCATTCTTGTTTGCTTCTTCCATCTTTTGTGTTCTTTCAGGGAATACAGAGGAGAAGTGTACTGGTTTATCACATCTGTAACAAATAATGTTTGATTTATCCTTCTTTTCTTTCCCTTGGTTTTGATCATTATGACTTGTTGTTCTATCTTGTGAGTTAAACCTTCCTCCCCTTCCTCGGCCTCTGTTTACTCTACCACCTCTTCCACAACCTCTTCCTCTTGTCGCAGAGTTTTGTTGGTAAGAGTTTGTGTACAAGAGTTTTCCTTGAGTTTCTCCATTGTTTTCTTCATCAAGGATTCTCTCTTCATATGCTTTCAGTCTTCCAATTATATCTTCATAGCTAGTCTTCGTTAAATCTAAGACTTGTTCGAGAGAAGCTATGATATGAATATACTTGGATCTTGGTAAACTATTGAGAAACTTCTTTACCAGTTTATCTTCATCAATGGATTGTCCAAGTGACGCATCTTTTGAGTCTATCTCTGATAGCTTTCCTGCAAAGCTATCAATAGTATCAGTGTCTTTCATCCTCACTCTTTCAAATTCAGACATTAAGGTTTGCAGACGGGCTTCTTTAACTCGATCAGCTCCGAGATAACGTGCCTTTATTGCATCCCAAATTTTCTTTGAAGTTTCCTGTTCACCAACTTGTAGAACAAGACATTCTGGTATTGCTTGAAAGAGTAATCCTATAGCGATGTTGTTCTTATCTGCATCATCTGTTCCTGGTTCAATTGTATCCCAAACCTTGTAGATTTTCATCAGTACCTTCATTCTCATGGCCCATACTGTGTATTTTGTGGCGTTGAGGATTGGAACTTGTATTGATGGTGGTGTGAACTGTTTTGCACCCACAATGGTGGTTTCGTTTTCCATGGCTCAGAAACAAGCTCTGATACCAATTAATGGCAACTGCAAGATGAAACTTAGCTTATATAAAGACAACTCTATTTATTGATGTTTATAAAATCTCTCAAAACTAAACACAAGCTCTAATCTTGCTCTTATGATCAACCACAACTTTGGTGATCATATATATATATATAGAACTATGAATTCCTTTTCCTAGTCCTATTACCTTATTACATGTCTTTCCTTTTCTTAGAACTAGATGACTTCTAATTCCCTTAGGATTACATCGATTTCCTAATCTTGTCCTAACCAGCTTGTTAGTGACTTCTATGTTGAAGTTTAACCAACAATCATGTAGTTAGTCAAAGTTTATCTCTTATCGCTCACTCTATAAATAAGAGTGCCTTATGTAACGATAATCTATCCCAGTACATCTACAGATCAATCTAATTCACCATATGGGGTTCTGTCAGTGGACGTAGGCGTTAGTGCCCAACCACTTTAATTCTCTTGTCTTCTTTAATTATGTTTGATTGATTTTTCTTAATCGATGATCCGTCTCGGTACCCATATTTATTATGGTATCAGAGCGGGGAGATCCGCTCAAATCGCTTCCGCAAGAAAATTAAAATTTTGTTTTTCATTGCAAATCAGTTTTCCTTCGGGTTTTCATCATCTACTTTTCACGGCCATATCACAAATGGTTTTTACGTAGATTCTATAACAAATCTTAGAGTTTAAGAGTCCAAATAGATCTCTGGCGCTTTACTCTATTGTTGGTCGTTATTATCCTTTTAATAGGTAATTGATTCCCAATTCAGGTGGAAATAAATATCTCTCGCAAACATTTGTTCTTGTTTGTCGAGGTTAATCTTATTCGCCAAATCATGTTTGTTCAATTTGTCAAGAACATTCGGTTCAATTTTCTGTTTCTTCAAGAAGTCAAAGTGTTTTTTTAACTTTTGTTTAGGGTCACAAGGCCGTTGTTATCAACTATACGACTCTGTCCTTCTCATGTCCCATTTTTTTCTTGGGATGTATTCATCACAACACAATCACAATCCATTCTCCATGGATTTCCTCGGACCCTTTCTGAAAACAGTTTTCACTCACGAAAACTCTTTTTGATTATCATGTCTATTTTTCAGATCTTTATCCAAGATCTTCTTAGGGGTTTTATGAGCTTATATATTCCTCTAAATATAGCTTTCGATTACATTATCGTTGATTTTATCAGAGCGGGGAGATCCGCTCAAATGGTATTTTATCAGCGTTTTTCTTCTTTCCAATTGTTCACGGCAAGATCCTTTCTTTTTAATATCATGGAATATTAATTGGAATGATATTTTCTGTGTTTTGTATTCAACAAATGATGTTTACATTTCACAGTGGTTCAGGTTTGATTACTGAACGATCAGACTCCATCATCAGTTCACCGCAATCAGACTCCATCAATTGTTACAGGCAGGGATGTTTGTCTCGTCTTGGTTAGAAATTCTCAAAGCAATATATTTTGCTCATCCATGTACTAATTTTCTGGTATGTATTGGTGTCTCCGGCTTACTCATCTAAAATTATTTTGTCCCTATTTCGTTTTCTGCATCTTAATAACTCTTGATTCGAGATGTATTATATCGACTTAGTCGCTTTTTGCTTCTATCAACAATACACAATTTAGGTTACAAAGTTATCTTCTGAGATTATTCAAGTTGTACACTTCACAAAAGTTTCGTGTTCAACTTGAGGGGGGTGTTGGAATATTATGTTCGTGTATCACCACCAAGGTGATCGTACAATTCAAATGAAGAGAAGACTAAGTACGTGCAGATGAAGATAGACTAAGTTAAGTAATATGTGTAATCTAACTAAGAACAGTTAAAGCATCCAAGATTTGTGGATCTGCAGTTTATCATGTAGTTAGTCAAAGTTTATCTGTTATCACTCGCTCTATAAATAAGAGTGCCTTATGTAACGATAATATATCCCAGTACATCTGGAGGTCAATCTAATTCACCCTACGGGGTTCTGTCAGTGGACGTAGGCGTTAGTGCCGAACCACTTTAATTTTCTTGTGTTCTTTAATTATGTTTGATTGATTTTTCTTATTCGATGATCCGTCTCGATACTCATATTTTATTACTATACTCAGAGAATGATCTATACTCAGAGAAAAATAGAAAACTACTTGGACAGGATAACCAGCGTGGGTAATTCTGAATTGACTGGTCTATACGGGACATTTGTTAGTTGACCTCAAGGCATTCCCACTCCCATTCCTTGAGGTCCAAACACGAAACACCCCATCCCTGCGTCTTGTTATGACAAAATTTCCTTAAAACCACATTACTCTGTTAGATGATAGTCCCACATCGGAGAACACTATCTTGGAGATTGTGCACGTAATAAGTCAGATTTGCCCTCCATATCGCCAGTCAGCTATGAATTGAATGCCCATCCAATAGCTCTATATGAGCTATTAGCTAACCCCGTACCTCCTATAGGAGAAAGTTATGCAACAACAACATAGCCCTAGCTGGGCTATTAGCGAAACACTTGAAAATGTTCAAAATGCTGTCCGGGCCTCTTCATTTGTCGCTGATTGGTTTTTGGTTCCTATTTTTGCATTGCCTTTTAATTAGGGCTGCACAACGGGTAGGGTAGGGTTTGCGGGTATGAGTAGGATATGTGCATCCCTAAATAGGGTGGATAGGATATGGTCTATACCCGCCATCCTACCCGCCAAATAGTGGATAGGGTAAGATACGGTTAAAAAACTGGCGGGTAGGGTAGGATTGGCGGGTATGGGCAGAGTATGTGCACACCTACTTTTAATCACTTCATCTTTTCATCACGTAAAATCTTAAGGTTCATCCTTGTCAGCAAGCAAAATTGTACATAGCTGCGCGGTTAGATTACTTGTTCGAATATAATGAAGTGAGTCGAATTAATTCTTTGTTTTTAAAAAACTACGTACCATCTATTAACCATTGTCATCCAACACAGTCAGAAGCGATGTATGGGATTCAACTAAAACATTTTCTAGACCTAGCCCATATAAGTCTCGCAAACTAAGATCCGTGAACAAACACATTCGACTTATTCGGTAGCCCGCTTACAAAAAATATGTGGTTCGCAAACTAAGCTCCGTGAACAAAAGAAAGTCGGCTTATGGTTGCTTTAATTTCAAACCGAAGTTGATGGTTTTGAATGGAGTTTGGGTCTTAACTACAGAAGACGTTTGTATGATACAGAAAGGAAAATTTCTTGTTTGGTCCTAGGCCCATATAGTTATTTATAGTAGGGTCCAACCGGAATTTTTTTTTTCCGGAGGTCCAAAATTAATTAAAACATGAAAATGTCCATAATGCCCATTACTACCAAACGTGTGTGTCTACACTGCTTACAAATTTGAGTACATATCTGGTACACTGCTTAAAAATTCGAGTACATATTTGCTACACTGCTTACAAATTTGAGTACATATCTGTCTGAGTACATATCTGTCGTACTGCTTACAAATCCGATTATATATCTGAATGCTTACAAATTCGAGTACATATTTGTTGCACTGCTTCCAGGTAGAGTACAAATCTGTAAGAATCAATGATAAATAAATTAGAAAACGTATTACATCACATACATTGTAGGATCATACAATGTAGCAACCCAACCTTCTATGTTCCTCCAAATCCATTTGCAGCACACCTTCTTTCAAACACACGTCACAACCAATTTGTAACTTCATCAAGACCACCACCGATTTCACAAGCTTGCAAATCTGAACCAACAACAACTCATGTTCCTATCATTCAAAATCTGTCATTTCTTGCAATAAGTTCTGAACTGCAGCTCCAGATCATCTCCATATCCAATTCCAGTACTGAATCAAACGTAACAAAGAGCATCTATTTCAGTATTTCATATACGTACTGAATCAAACATAACAAGGAGCACTTCTTATGAGTATGCGATATATGTACTGAAGATTCATGAACTACAAATCAACAGTATAACAACAACAGGTGACATATTTATGAAAAATAAGAGAATCGAAAGACATATTACAGTATTTTACATAAGTACTGAAGGGTAAGACTAAAAAAAGAGCAAAAACACAGCAAATAGCACTTCCTATCAGTATTATACATACATACTCATGGATCGAACCAAAAAAAATTGGAAAAACTTCAAATAAAACAAAATTAGAAGAGTTTTGTATCAGTACGCCATATATGTACTGTCAATTCATACACGAAAAACAACTGTAACAAACCTAAAAAATGTTATAATGTTGAACCAATGATAAATCACAAATAACCGCTACAGTTTTAGTTACCTGTAACCCTGGGAAAACAGCATTGTTAATCGCAGATTCCATATCACCCCAAAGAACATGATCTTTCTTGACGAAAATCATGCCACCTCTGGGACCTCGTAATGACTGCAAATTGAAACAGAAGACATAGTAAACAACATGACCCTTGAACCTAAACCAATAAAAACAAATGCTGCTTGTGTTGGTGTCAGTAGTTGCAGTCTTGCAGACTTCATGAATGGGACTAGGTGTACCTTGTGAGTGGTGGATGTTACAGCATCACATTATTCAAATGGGTCGGCAAGTACAGATGCAGCAACGAGACCACTTATGTGAGCCATATCCATCATGAGAAAAGCCCCAACAGAATCTGCAATCTTCAAGAAACATAGCAGGAAAGGGAATTAGGTGTGCGTAATGGGTTAACTAGTCTGATTCTCTGATCACTAAGAATCACAACTGTTGACAATCAAAAGATATGTGTATACCTTTCTCATTCTAGGATAATCGAAATCACGAGGATAAGCACTAGCACCAACAATGATGAGTTTTGGTCGAAAGAGGGTGGCAGTTTTCTCAAGCATATCATAATCAATAAGGCCTGCAAGTGAATTTGGTAATGAATGCAAATTATCAACGAATTATAAATGAACAACAATAGACCACATAGTCATTACACAATATAAGAATGCAGAGCAGCACCTGTTGATTCATCAAGACCGTAGGGCATCGATTCAAAATAAATCGAAGTCCCAGATACCCGTCTTTTAAGAGTCATAAATCCATGTGACAAGTGACCTCCATGAGGAAGATCCAGACCCTGTGCCAGTTACATGAACAAATTAATACAGCCTCATATTTTGAAAGGAGAGTTGATTACATCCCTTAGGGGTTCAAAACTGATTTCAAAAAATTGGAGAGAAAGAGAAAGAGGCCTCAACTTACCATAATACGGTCATGTGGGTTGAGAAGTGCAGTGTAAACTTCAAAGTTAGCAGGAGAACCAGACAGAGGTTGGACATTAACTCCCCATTTCTTTGGGTCTAAGTGAAATGCAGCCAAAGCCCTTTGTTGACAAAGTGTCTCTAGCTCATCAATGTACTCATTGCCACCATAGTACCTACATTGCAGAATGAAATGATCAAATGCATTTCAATACAAATACAGGGAAAAAATACAACATTAAGCACCATCTTTACCTTTTACCATGAAGCCCTTCTGAATACTTGTTTGTGAGACAAGAACCCACAGCTTCCATCACTTCGCGAGATGTAAAATTCTCTGAAGCAATGAGCTCCAAACTGTTAAACTGACGATTCTTCTCACTATCAATTATTGAACGTACTTCAGGGTATGCCTAACTTGAGAAGGTAATCTATCCCCAGTAGTAGTACCCAACTTGGGAAAAAAAATTGAAGAACCTTTAGTAAAAAGATTGGGTTGTTGTACAGCAGCACCCATTATTGCAGCTCCACTGTATGCCTGCATCTTCTTCACTTCTCCTTAAACATAACAAGGAGCACTTCCTATGAGTATGCGATATATGTACTGAAGATTCATGAACTACAAATCAACAGTGTGACAAAAACAGGTGACAGATCTATGAAAAATAAGAGAATCGAAAGACATATTACAGTATTTCACATAAGTACTGAAGGGTAAGACTAAAAAAGGAGCAAAAACACAGCAAATAGCACTTCCTATCAGTATTATACATACATACTCATGGATCGAGCCAAAAAAATTGGAAAAACTTCAAATAAAACAAAATTAGAAGAGTTTTGTATCAGTACGCCGTATATGTACTGTCAATTCATACACGAAAAACAACTGTAACAAACCTAAAAACCATAAAAGCGTCAATCAAATCGATTTGATTATCAGAATACAATCAAAAAAACAAATCAAAAGAAGAAAACCGAACAAAATAATCAAACAAGATGATTAGAAAGCATACCTGGAAACAGAAAACAAATATTCTCCTCGTAAATCATAAGAATTTTATATTAGTACACCAAATATGTACTGTCAATTCATACACAAAAACAAACTGTAAAAAACCTGAAAACATAAAAACGTCAGGAAAATCGATTTCATCTTCATAATACAATCAATAGAAGAAAAACAAAAAAAAATAATCAAAGAAGATGATAAGAAAACATACATGGAAACACAACAAATCTTCTTGTCGTAAGTCATAACGATGCATCTTCTTCTTCTTCTTCATTCAAAATAAGCTAGGTTTCTGTCAATACAGGATATACGTACTGTTGTTTCAGACAAAAAAACAAATCTAAAAACAACAAAATGGAACTAGTTAGATCAAATCTAATAACGAAATGAACCAAGAACGTGATTATTCATCTAGATCTAGTAAATAATCAAGAAATCAAACATGGAACTAGTTAGATCAAATCTAATAACGAAATGAACCAAAAACGTGATTATTCATCTAGATCTAGTAAATAATCAAGAAATCAAACATGGAGATCAAAATCTTAATCAAACACCACAACGATTAGACCATGGATCGAACAAAAAAACTGGAAAAACTTCGAATAAAACTTGCAGAGCTCGAACAAAAAATCGTTGTGATGATTAATATCGTAAGAAAAAAAAATCTACCTACCGATTCCACTTGCAGAGCTCGAACTCATGAATCGAACAAGGACCTCAAATAATCTTCACTTGCAGAGCTCTTCTCTGAAAACATAAATTGAGAGAATGAAAAAGAAACGAACGTGTTTCTTAGCTTAAAAAAACTTGCGGGGTGTTTTGGGAATTATGATAATACGTCACATGTGTCCCGCACGTGTACAGGATCTAGGCTTAAAAAATTAGGTCAAGTTTCATGTTTTCTTTTAATTATGGACCTATGCTTACTGGGCTTTAGTGGGTGGACCTGCCATTAACTAAGACTACCATAATAGTACCTATTGGTAATTCCAACATTATTCCTTTCCCTAGTTCTTTTTCTTTGTTTTTTTAATCAGAAAGGTCGTGCCAAAGTAAGATGAATGTTTCTTGTGACTTAGCCGTATCTTGTAATCAATATTATCTTGTTTTTAATTTGAGTTTTGAGCACCTCTTTGGTAATTTGAGTATATACTGAAAAGTTAAAGTTTGTTTTCAGTATATACAATCCTTGAGTTTAAGCCTGTAACAAAGAGGAAGTGTTCATTCTTTTGGTATTGCGTTCTTCTTCCCATTTTCTCCATCCGTTAATGATTAGCCTCTCTAGTTCAGGTTCTGTGGTACAAGAAAGTTTTGTTCTTTCATATTAGCCACTATAACAATGACCATTCGACCTTCAGAACTTGTGCAAATTCATCACCGTCAGATCTCAGCTTACCCAATAGTTGTTTTCAGTATATACAATCCTCGTGTTTAAGCCTGTAACATTGAGCTCTTTTATTCGCAAATGAGCCGTGGAGTTCTCTTAAGCTTACTCCATAAAACAAGAAGTTAGGGACCCTGGTACACTGATTAATAATCAGTGTACAAGTTTTAGAGCTCTGGAATGCATATCCTTGACTAAGTCAGAAATGTTATTCTATTCTAAAAAAAATAGACAAACGAAAACCATTCTGAGAGATGTACAAACTGCAATATGTCATTGACAATGATACGGAACATAAAACTATAATTTGTTCTTCAGTCTCAATATAGAAATGGTAAAACCACCGAACCATTATAAACACTAGATAACTGTGAGGTCTCACAAAACCAGCAGTCTACTAAAGCCGTCCGTCCATCAAATCATGTAACAGAGAGAACAAAAATGGAAGAAAACCCCCATTTCAATAGGAGAAAGAAATCTGTGGCGCATATCTTACTTTGGAGGATAACCTGCTGGTGGGTAACCAGCAGGTGGGTAGCCAGCTGGAGGGTATCCTTGTGGGGGATAACCAGCAGGTGGGTAACCCTGAGGCTGGGGTGGTGGGTATCCATATCCTTGCTGTGGTGGGTATCCAACATGTGGAGGAACTGGCTGGTCAATGCGCGACATATTTTGAACAGGAGGTACTCCCATCACTTGAGGTCCAAAGACTCCATCCCTTTTGTCCATTTCAATCTTGTGTTGTGTCTGCAATCTCCAAAATTTTAAGATGAGCAAAATGAAATCACTAGGAAAGTGAAGGGCACGAACACACTAATCTTAAGTAACAGCTGTGCTAGATGGACCACATTTACTGACCACTGACGTGGCAGCATATATTGAACCAGCCACATTAGCTACTGTACTGTGTACATGCACATCAGTTTCCTCATAAAGTGGTCAGTTGATGTGATCCGCACAACATATCGCAAAAGTATATAACTATCATATATCGAGCTTACCTGCATACAAGCACAAACCCTGCAAATGCAAATTTAAAGCATAGAGTCAGTACGGTCACAAATGCAATCAATAGAATTTTCATAATCAGTGCAACAGTAGACATTATTAGGCACGGGAAGAAAGCCTTACGAGCAATAGACGAGATCAGACAGGCAGGATAATATCTGAGAAGCTTCTGATATTTCCTCACTTCCAACAATCATTGCAACAATGGAAAATATGCAGGCAACTTGTTGAAGACAGAACATGAACCCCTATAAGTCAAAACTGATGTGTAAGAGAGATGAAAAAAAAATTTATATAAATGAGAAAAGTATCATGTATGAGAGATTAAGAATATCAAGAAAAGGTAGATATCAGTGTACAAAGCGGAAAAAATGCTTCATACTCAAAGAATGCAACACAGAAAATGGAAAAGCATTTTCCTTATGGAACTTCAAACCTAAGGCATTCACAGACCAAGGATTCATAACACGGCACACATAAAAGGTGTATGCATATAAGTAAAAAAAATCTATACACACAGAGGTAGAGAGAGTGAGAGAGAAATTACAATAATGCAATTATCACATTGTGTTGTCTGTATATTGAACTCGTCTTGCAATAGAAAACGGGTGGATGCAACTGAATTTCCAAAACAAAGGCAAACCTGTACAAGAGAGGAAGTATATAACCTTATAGTAATTATTAAGAATAGGAAGCAAATTGCAAACAGATTGTAGGAGAGAGAGATATTTCTTACCTCAGTAGCAAGGCAAAACTCAGGGCACTTACTTTCTCCACATCTACCACTGCATGGGAGATAACCAGCACAGCAAACATACCTGACATCGAAACAGCAGAAGGTTTATCAAGAAAGAGTCACTCAACACTTAATAGAATTTAAAACCAAAAAGATAAGTTCTCTCCTCAGGCATAAGTACGACATTGATTACCTTCTCATGTCATTGTAAATAGCTCGTTTCCGAAGCATGTAGGATACACATGGTCCACTACAATTTGAAACGATGGATTAGATACACAAAAAGATAACTACTCATGGTAACAGATGTATTCTGTAATGTAAAACCATAATATACAGTTATCACTATCTGGAAAAAAATCAAGCATTTAAGAGATATCAAGCTTTGCTTTTAATGTCAATGGGAAAAAGATGAAGAGGAAAAACAGTGCACATTATTATTTCTAGATACATTATCCACACATGATTTTCATGATATGTATAAAATGAAGATCTTGTCAATACTGGCTGTCCTTTAAGAGCTATAGCAGAAAAACTATAAAATATTACTTATTACATGCTATGAAGATGTTTAAGTTTATCAGGCTTATGAGCCGCCGAGAAAAATACAATTTGACATAACTCAGGGTAGTCTTCCAAGTGCTTTATAGCCGTCTCTGTCAGACTCTATGATTATTCTAGCAGAAAGGATCTACAACAGCAAGATATTAGCTTTGTTTCAGAATTACCCTATGGTCCTACTGTCAAATTAGCAGTTATTTTGATTATTTTTTCTAGTTTGTGAACCCACGCTCCACCCATCTATATCATCTTATACGCCATTCATGTACATACAAAAATTAAGGACTTGTAGTAATGTCGTAGTATATATTTTGATTAATGAACATCGAAACATCAAATTAACATACAGATAACTGGAACTGAAATCCAATAGCAGAACCTTAACCAAAGCCAGAGTGTGCACTGTGTGCTAACACATCCTACAAAATAGTGTAGACACGCCATCTTGTTACTCGAATTTTCTAAACTGAGGTTTATCTTCTTTCGTACTTAGCCACGAATCCTACAATAGAAGTATAGCCGCACCATTTCCCCCCTACTTTGCTGTTACCTAATTTCTTTTCTCATAATGGAATCCATATGAGTCTTAGCTCTAGGACCTAGGTTAAACTAAACATATGTAGGTTTAATAGCCAAGATCAATAGTAAATTCGTTGGTTTGCAAGGATTATTTCCATGAATAATTATGATCCCCTCGGTAAACAACAACTGATCCATCTGATACTACTAATCGCTCCTGTATTTTCTCTAATCAATGAAGAAAGTAAACTCAAAGCAAGAAACCCCTAAAACAGACAAGTAAACCTAGCATTTATCAGAATTTCAACCACCAATAACACTTGAAATTAATCTTAAAACCTCAATCATTCTGCAATTTCATCCAACATTGCCCTAAAACCTCCATATTAATCAAGTCAACTCAAGTTCAATCAAGTCAATATTCTCTAATTTGACTAATTCTTACTCCAGGAAAACACAAAATAATCTCATCCGAGAAAAAAAAATCATACAGAAAACTCTCATAATCATCAATCAAAGCAACAAACAACCATCAGATCGCACTTTACACAGCTAGAAAAACAAAACTCAAATCAAGATTTACTTACCACCACAACGCCATACAACAATCTGCAACAACAACAACAACAACAACAAAACATTTTCAAATCAAATTCCGAATTCCAACAAAAAATAAAATCAACCAAAAAAAATCAAAATAATTCATAAGAAATCAGAAAAGAAATATGTATGAGACTTACAAGGAGTATCAGCTTGAATAGTGCTCATAAGATCAGTATGCCATAGATTTCTATAATCCTGACGAACCTTCATCTTATCCAAATTCTCCTGTTGACGCCCCATGACTACTAACAACTGATAATCTTGACGAACCCTAAATTTGAGTTTTCAGAGAGAAAGAAGTACTAATAATTTTGATTTTGAACCTATTCTTCTCTCTCTCTTTCTATAAGAAGAAGAAAGGAACATGAGAAACAGACAAGGAAAAAGGACTAAAAAACGTCCAATGGAAGACA
Source organism: Papaver somniferum (assembly GCF_003573695.1). Taxonomy (NCBI): domain Eukaryota; kingdom Viridiplantae; phylum Streptophyta; class Magnoliopsida; order Ranunculales; family Papaveraceae; genus Papaver; species Papaver somniferum. Next base: position 11,920,550 of record NC_039361.1, read on the forward strand.
TCGATACACGGAATCACTATGTATTTATAAGAACATGGAATTCGATGTAATAAAATGATATGGGTCATACACCTGTACTAAACAGCAAAAGATGTCAAATCTAACGGGTGGTAAGAATCGATGAATTAAGCTTGATGTAACCCTTATGCAGAGAATAGTTTTGTAAGAGGATTTAAGTTTTGGTAATCAGACGTGGATCCGATAACGATTGAGTATCTGAGTAGAAGTTACTGAAAATATTTACTGTTTCCGCGTTTGTTTTTGGTTACCTATATGTGATGAGGGTGATAATTACTGTTCTCTGTTAAATGGTGGATGTAGGATCTGTGAACCTGGACCGGTGGCTTTGCTTGGTTTGGAGCATGGCTGATACTGAACAACATTATTTGTCTAATCTCGTCGTAGCCTAAATTGCGATTTACTACTTCCGCTTCAGAAAAAGTGATACTTTCACATTTTGATTTTGCTTTGTTTATCTTGTAAATGTGGGTGTTGAGTTGCATCTATGAATGTGGGTGTTTAAGCTCAGGAGTCACTGTTGCTAGGTTCCCAGTCTGGGTCATAAATAAAGTTTCTTAATAGTCGACTGACCACTACTAATACGAGGTAAGGTTGTGGTCCTTGCAGAAAGCATTTGGGTCCGCTATGATAAGTCTAGTTCATAATAATTTTTACTGTGCTGTCAACATTTACTGACTTCAGCGAATGCGACAACATCAGATCTTCACTAAAGAGACCAGAATAAAAAAAGGAATCTCCATAACATAGGATGCTCTATCATCTGGAGGTCTTCGGCTCCCACCTTTGCTGTTGGCTTTGAAAATGAGTTGATGCTGACATTGGCTTGCGGATTTGGCCTGTTGTAAAACTGGTTCTGAGATGGGGGTGCAGCGCGCCACAGTGGAGGGAAATCTGTAGCACCTTTGTTGAAAACAAACGGAGTACTATGGGATGAGATAAGTTGGGAGCTGACCGGCGTGCAACAAGACCATAGATCAGAGAATGTCCATCTTGATTGGATGAAACAAGGGAATGGTGGGTCTTTTCAAATGCTTCAGATATGCTGGGAAGCTGACTCATGGAAACAGCCCTTGCCGCATTCTCTGGCTGCTCATACGCATCTTCAATCTAACCAACAATTAGCATCAAAAACAATTTACGTTTGTTAGGAAGTGCACAAAAGTATGGTACTTATTGTCTAATTCTAAAAATCCATATGATTAAAGAGACTGAGAGAAACTTACAAGTAAAGGATGGTCTTTTGTCCTTGGACCATTGTAACTTCTGTATTCCCATTGGGCAGTATAAGTGCAGATTTTGTGCTCTGACCGTCTGACGCTGAGATGCGTATATCAGAAAACTGCCCAATAATAAGTGGCAAACCGGATACTGAAATCAGCTTTGATGAATATTGCAACTATGATTCAAGAAAATAAATAAATTGCAACTGTGATTAATAGCTGCATGCGTACAGATGAAAGAACTGTAATAATGTGTCTAGACTCTAGGTTCTCTGCGAAACCTTATTAACCGTATTAATGGCACATCTGACAACCAAAATGACACCACTCTATTCTATTGCCACACAACTTGTGGAAGTAATCTCACAAGTGATGTTGGCCATCATAGCACACCACCAAGAAAAAATAATGCAAGATTTCATTCTGAAAAAATGAAATAAAAAGCTCAGGCAGAGAGCTATGATTTAAAATCCTGAAACTATTCCGATTTGCAGAATTTGACAAAGTTGGAATTTCTTTCGAATACAAAAGAAAGAAATTCCAACTTAGCCGAATCTGCCAATCGGAAGAATTAAATTATTGTATACAATGGGTTTGATCAAGAGAGGTTTTGAATCTTTTGATTGTAAAAGCAAGGATTTGGAGAAGATGATTACATAACTGTTATGAAGTTGGTTGCAAATAATCAGATTCTTAAGCCAAATGCTCGAAAACAGTAAGAGATTAGTGAGCTTTTGAAGCACAGATGAGAACGTCGCATGGTTAAAGTGGGAGTTAAATAGGAGCTGTCACTGCCATTGAAGATTATTAGACAAGGTCCAACAATGTAAGAGAAAACGATTGAAATCGAATCTTTTTTATGTTCTTTAACAAAAACCCAAAGTGGATGGGCCATTGAAGATTATTAGACATAAGTGCATGGGGGCATCTTGCGTCTTCAATCCTGAAAATGAAATTTCTGAAAATGAAATTCTACCAACTACCATGTATCATGTGATATCAACATAACTGATGCCGATATATGTACCGTAACTTTGAAGAAGAAAAATGCTCAAACTTAAAAATATGGTGAGAAGTGGTTGAGGCACATGCATACCAGACCTTTAATAATATTTCATTCAATGCTCTCTAAGAATAGACAGAAATCATAAAAGTGTGTCATTACTTATTTTGAAGGTGTGTTATGCATGTGCCACCAAACACCCTCAACCTCATTTCACGATTTATTTTGAAGTTTGAGCATTTGCCTTCTTCAAAGTAACTTATTATGATTTCTTGAAAAAATTTGGTTATTGGCATAGCCTACACTCGCTCCATGACATGAAAAATGAAATGCACTACCAACTAATTTAACTGGCTATCTGACAATTATCCATAGTTATAAACATTAAAAGATCAACCATCGACAACTTTATAGCAGATTAATATGAAAAGGTGGCATTCACATTATGCATCTACCAAACTTCAACCATTTACTTGATAGATGAGAATGAGATACATGCGTCTTAGAACTTTGATAGATCATGGATTTACCTACATGATCTATTACTAAGTATTAGTGATAAAGTTTGGTTGGAGGGGATTAATGTAGTAGAAGTTTTTTGGTCATTAGCTTCTAAACTCAAAATACAAAAACAACTAATTCTCTAGAATCATTTTGGCCTCACCAACAGCCTAACTATTCATGTATTTATCTTCTTAAGTACTAAAGTAAAGATGCATCGCATTAAGATGAATACTATGTGAGCTTGCATTGTGATTAGATTCCTTTCCCCAAAAACTCAAGCCATTCAAAAATCAAAATGACATCAAACTATCAAAGAGTTCAACTTCCTACTAAGTGTCAAGTGTGAATCACCATTCAAAACATCTTATACATACACACTCTTTACTGGGCCATTATTAGTAATCCAGTTGATCATTTCCAAACTCAAAACATAAAAATGATTAAAGTCTTACCAGTTACCTCAGGTCGATCAAGGTAAAATCCTTAAAAGATCCAACTGAACTACTGTGAGATGATGACCGTCCGCAATAATCCCCTCAGTAATTTTCCTTAGTGGGGGTAAAATTGGAGGTCCATATGTCTGAAGGAAGCAAACACAGTTATGGATATACCATTTAAACAATGAAGAAAATGTTGAATATTACTTCTTCAAATCCAAAGTAAAGACCAAATTACTACTACTATTATATAAGTTGAAAATGTTAATTCAGACAAGAATATTACCTGAAAATGGGAAATAAACGAAGGGAATGTTAGTACAGCGTTCCATTTTTTGGGCCATTGGTTTGTTGTGACTTTGCCCACTCCTTGATCTGCAAGGACGAAATAAAGAGTAAGGTAGAAGTATTGGCGCTTGCATACAACAGAAAAGTATCATAAGAAACTGAAACTGACCAGTAAAACCATATCACAAAAGCGCTCATCTGTCCCAGTAATCCAGAAAAATAAATTGGATTTGATTTGGCACAAGAGATTACTGATTCAGATATTGCAAGAGATATTTTCGAGGTTACTCTCAAATGACGAAGAAGGGGGGTTCTAGCATGGAGAAAAAGTCGCAAATGACGAACCAGACCTGAAACCAACATTCAACGAGGAATGAAAAGTTGCAACATGATGCATTATATGCTTCGGCCATTACACAGCTTAAGCTGGAGCGCTGATAAAAGCCGAATCTATGAATGCGGCAGAAAAGAATACATAAGAGGAAACAAGATCACTGAAATGATAGAAGGTGAGTGAATGCACACTACCTCTCCTCCCCGAGACTTTCCTTATCTCCTTCAGAAACATCTGTTTATTTGTTTTGACAGAATCAAACGGTACTTCGATAGATATGATTCGAATATCCCCATCTCGTGTAGACATTGGACAGTGGACACAAATGATCCAAATGGCTCAACTGATGCACCTGTGTACAATTGAGAATTATTTGACCTTTGAATCTACTAACCACTAAAAGATCAAATATGAGTACTCATAAATTGTCATATACTTATACATTAGTAAAACAAAAAGTTACCTTTTAAACAGTCGATAGATCCAACAGCAGTCTGTAAGTCATTAATGATGGTGGATCGAGCTGTAACATCTCCACCCAATAATCTGATAACTTTGAGTATAAATGTCTCTAAACCAACGCTCCAGCAGTATTCTACACCACCCTTTGTATCATAGGATGACGAAGAATTCAACTTCAAATTTGAACTAAAATAATCGAAATGAATGTTTGCTAAATCATTTCACCTCAATAACATTTCCAGTTCAAATAAAATCACATTATACTCTTATAATAATCTAAACTCTACAACATGGATCAATACCGTTGCCCCTAGTTGCTGTAACTTCATCTTGTTCTGGAGCTACCAATTTATCTATGTTGTGAGACTGGTACGTAGTGACAACATGATTAAAAACTCTGTCATCCTTAACTATTTTCACACTCCTCTCTCTTCGAACCAATGGTTGAAGTGCATATTGTATCTATTTGGAACACCATAAGAAACCAGAGTTGGATTAGAAACCTGAATCATACTACTAGTGATCAATTTAATCTGAAACTTCTCAAAAATGTGATTCTATCAGTGTCATACATAAAACTACTCATGGCAGCATCCTTATGAGAGTTCTGAGCATCATAAAGCCAAAAACATCAACCATAAAAGCGAAATGCAGAATTTCATTATGAACAGCATTATTACTCAATTAATTTTTTGGAACAAGCCCACCAACACCAGAATGCTTCATTTCCATAGGAAACCTTTCATAATTTGTTTCAGCAAAATGTCTAGTGAAGGGGTTAAACCCTAAACCCCCTAATAACTAGAATTCTCAAAATTAACTGAAAAATACAAGTCAGGGTGAGTTTTTGATGATTTGGGTTCTTTAATTACCTCTATAAGTGAAATTTTCAGTGAATCCAGAAAGAATCATCACAAAAATTCATGAAGAAGAAGGAAAGAAAGGAACTTACGATTTTAAGGTTTATTCTTTCACTCTTGCATAGGACTGGTGTGATGATGATAGAGTGGTGAAAGTTTGTAGCTGAGTTTTGGTTAATTCCTTCCCTGGGCTGGGTATTGAAGCTCAGCGGCTCAGACGACTTGTTCTTTTTCTCTCAATCATCTCTTTGTTTTTCCTCATTTACAGTTGTTTTGAACATATTTTTTATGACTAAATTACCCTCTGATCACGCCCCGGCTAAAGGTTACCCACCCCGGCCTTTAACGGAAGCTACAACAGGCCGACCAAAAAGGACGGCCAAGAAAGATTCCTATATGAACAACCAAGTACCATTAATTCTCTTGTGTTTATTCAAGGTGCAAACATGTACCTTGTGTTAGAGCATTGCTCGATCGAACTCGCATGTGTTGCTATCTCAAGGATGTTTGTCAAGTTTAGTTGTCAAAACTATATGTCTTGATTTCTAGACTACTTATAGCTAAGTCTCGGTTTAAGACAGCTTAGTGTAATTGAGCTCCAGACTCCATGGCGATCATCTTACGAAGACGAAGAACTACTCAAGGAACCAGTGGAACTTCATCCGACAAAAAGGTATGTGGAGACTTGAACTTATCTATCACTCAAAAGTCTGTCTACTTTATCTCATATTCTTGAGACAAAGTCGTATAAGTATGATAGTTTTCATACATACACATTTGCTATTTCGAGCCGAGTTTACTCGCCTATCTTTCTCTCGAAATATGTGTTGGTAAGCTTTCTCTTTAACCACTTTTCATCTTAACCCGTGACGAAAGTCATGATGGCGTTTCAATCTTGAAAATAGCTTTGATGACGATAGTTGTGAATAACGACTGTTATAACATTATAGAAGAATGTTTCAATGATTGAAATGTAAAGTTGAGATTAAGTAACCAACTATGCATATAAGCATATATAGTGTGTTCGCACATTAGTGTATAAATCCATGTGTCGGAAACCAAGTGTGTGCATACGCTATTGGTGAAGGAGACGGGTTGAGTTTGTAAGTTTGCAAACTGTTAAACCAGTCACCTTAGGTACGCGTACCAACGGAAGTTTTCGACCGAAAATTTCTGCTAAGTTTCTAAACTCAAATCCGGTAGCTATGGTACACGTACCCGTACGCATACCCAGGATGGTTATATTTCTCAAATCGGAAGTTCATGAACAGATTTTGATTCAAGTGATTAAAAGGGTCTGTTTCTGTTCCAAATTAACAGGTTCTGTTTCAAATTTATTTCTCAATAAATTAATAAGGAATGCAATCTTTGCAAACCATGGTTATATTGTTCATGAATTGATTCAAGTGAATTAAACCGAATTTGTTTCAATTGTGTCTATTCATAAAGACCTAAGCAATTGAACAACTCTTCAACTAGTTCTTATGACTCATTTGAACTAGTTATGTGAAGAAGATGAATATGGTTAATATGGAAGTACTCATATGGCTAACCATTGGTTAACTATTTGTGAACCAACTAAGTGTACATGTTTAGGTACGGTTACTCAAATCTAAATGAAATACATTTCATTTGTGTGTGAAAAGCTAAGTTTCGATCTAACGGTTGAAAGATATTAGCTTGGTTAAATCAGGTTTTTCATCTAACGGTGAATATTGAATGCTTTGTTACCAAGGTAACTTGGATTGCAAACCCTGATTTGAAAACTATATAAAGGAGACATCTAGCAACTGGAAAAACTAATCCTCACACCTCTTGTGTGATACTAGTTGGTTTTTCTAGAGTCGATTCTCCTTTAACCTCAGGTTTCTTCTCGAGACCCTGTAGGTTAACGACTGAAAGACTTTATTGGGATTGTGAAGCCAGACGAAACTACTTCTTTTGTAGTTGAGAGATCTGATCTTGCCATTTTCTATCGCACGAGTTCAATTGAATAATTGACTTGAGATTATATCTCTGATAGGGCTGGATAAAAAGAAATCACAAACATCTTCGTCTCATCGTTTGTGACTCCAGAATATCTAGTTTCGCTACCATACGATTTAGTTTATTGTGAGGTAGTTGATAATTCTAGGTTGTTCTTCGGGAATTTAAGTCCGGGTTATCAATTGATTTCTGTTCACCTTGATTTTATCAAAAGACGAAACAAAACTCTTAGTTTTATCTGTGGGAGACAGATTTATCTATCATCTTAGACTTTTCTGTGTGATACAGATTTTTTTATTAAAGTCTTCGACTTTGGGTCGTAGCAACTCTTGGTTGTGGGTGAGATCAGCTAATTAATGGAATCAAGTGTGTAGTATTCTGCTGGGATCAGAGACGTAAGGAGCGCAACTATACCTTGAATCATTGTGATATTGATTAGGGTTCAACTACAGTCCAGACCGAAGTTAGTTTGTAGTAGGCTAGTGTTTGTAACGGCTTAATACAGTGTGGTTTTTAATCTGGACTAGGTCCCGGGGTTTTTCTGTATTTGCGGTTTCCTTGCTAACAAAATTTCTTGTGTCTGTGTTATTTTTATTCTGCATTATATTTTGTTATATAATTGAAATATCACAGGTTGTGCATTAAGATCAATCAATTAGAATATCCAACCTTTGGTTGTTTATTTAAATTGATTGACACTTGGATATTGGTCTTTTGTACCATCCAAGTTTATCTCTCTAGTATTTGATAAAGACTCGCAGATTTCCATTTGCTCGAGTAAAGATCAAATCGAGAGATTCAGATATTAACTCTTTGATATACTTTTATCTAGATTGAGTCTCACTGTCTAGTTGATTCTCTAGATAGTATATTGGAGTTAGTCCATACAGATTGCTAATCGAAATATTGGGTGAGGTTGTTAGACCCCCACTTTTTCACCTTGTAATGGAGTAAGAGCTTTGTTGAGGTCTAAAACAGATGAAACTAATGGAAAGTTGTTCTTGAAATGCTTGAATCCCACCTGCACCTACTTTGAGTGGTTTGATCAAGTTTCTTCCCTTACATCAGCATTTCCAATCAAGCTTCCATAAGCTCAGGTTGTATTGCTTGCGGAGAAGACAATCACACTGTTACAAACTGTCCATTAGACAATCAAAAATGCTTGAAAGACAATTGCAATTCTCAACTAGAACTGAAGGTATGTAAAAATCAACATAATTTCAACATAACATACCTGGTGTGCAAGAACAAAGCTTGTGATGCATTCAGATGGGCTTCAGATGCTCTTGTAATTGAAACCTAGGAAACATTGAAGGGGAAAGTGTATGAAATATGCAAGAAATTTAAGAAAAATCTCAAAATGTAGCCTGCAACAATTTTATAATAAAACATTTCATTTACAGATTTTGCATTGTCTTACAAAACCCAAAATATATCCTGTCATAATCCATCCATTCACCAAACAAACACAAAACAGAGAGATCCAATAGCTAAGTTAAAAAACTTAAATAAACAGAAAAGAGAGAGATCCAGTATCCCAAAAGACTAACATTGACAACTTAAACAAACACAAAATCAGACTTTCATGTACTTCTTTGGTCTCTTCTTTACCTTTGGATCTGCAACTGTGAAGGTGACTTTGTTGGTGACAGATTCACATGGTTATTAGTCTGATTGAAAGCAGGTTGAGAAGAAGCCTTTCTCTTGGTCCCTTGTCCTGATTTTGTAGCACCTTGTTTAGAAGATTCACCAAAAGATGTTTTTGACTGTTATTGATCTTCATTCCAGCCGTAGCAGTACTAGATGCACCTGCAGAAGAAGAACTAACAACCACTTTCTTTCTGTTGTACCTTCTTTTTGATGGTCAGGAACATAATTGGTTGAATTTGAGCCATCAACACAGGTTCTGGATTTGTTGCGCTTTGGATTCTAACCAACCTCTCCACCAGCACAGGTATTTTCATAGTGACCTGAAACTCCACACTTCTTACATATCCTCATTTTCTTCCCATGGTGAGCTTCATCATAAGAAGGAATTCTTTTCTTCCTTGGTTTTCCTGTTTTCCTTAAGATGACAGAAGGATTAATGAATTCTGCCAATATTTTTTGTACAAAGAAGAAAGAAAATATATGAGTTAGTGGCTTCTTAAAGCATGTATGAAACCCTAAGAGGTTGTGTGCTATATAAAGGATGTATGAAACCCTAAAAGAATCTTTGTTTTACTTTGTAGTTAAATAATTAATATTTTTTTAAAAATAATGCAATATATTAGTTCAATGTTTTTTATTACCTAGTCAATTTTAGCTGACAGTGGTACAAACTCTGGAGCCTATTTCTTTTTGTAATAATCAACACTGTACACAGGGGTCACAGTAGCTACAACATGAAAACAAACTAGTCATAACAAATTTTCAGTTACAAGATTGAGTAAGGAAATAATAACAAATCAAAACATAGGAATCAAAACAGAATGTGACTCACTTAGCCCAGCTTGGTCTCAAAGGTATCAGAACACATTCTGCATGTTAACAGGAAAATCCCCTAAGCTTCCACTACAAACAAGTACATGTATTGTTGGGAAGATCCACAATGAAGATAGCCTCATACACACTAACAAACTCATACACCTTTCCCCTTACAAAACTAACCAACTCAAACAGATGAGTTAATTCCATCATCTTTACAATCAGCTTCACTACCTTTGGAACTAACTGACCATCTTGCCATTTTTCACATTCGTTCCTTCTCTTGTAGAACAGACCTATCACCAGTTTAGCATACATTTGACCCAATGTAATGATAGGCTTTTCCCTCATCTTCTTAATCATGTTATTGAAAGATTATGAAAATTGTTGTTGATGTGCTCACACTTGCTATCATTTGTAAAATGAGACCTAGACCAGGTTTCAGGTCTTTCATCCATGAGATACCTTGCAGCTTATTCATTCTCAGCTGCCATTTTATCCATGTTTGTTAAAAACAAATATAGATAATATTAAACTCATGTTGTGTATGTATCTGGAATGCTCCTAGCTTGCAATTGAATTCTATGTTTTTGTCCAGTTCGTGAGAAAAACATACCTGAAAGTGTATCTTCTTGTAATACTTGGCAACATTCCAAAAATGAGTATGTAAGTTGAATGATTTGAAATAATTTTTGAAGTCCTTCATCAAATGTCTGCCAAGTAATGTTAGTCTGAAAAAGTTATTAAAACAAAAGAAAACACAAAGGAAATTAGATGTTGTCATAGTATAACATTACCTGAAACATAATTTGTGCTCATCCATGCAGAAGTAATAGTCACAAGCTTCTTGAATCCCCTTCCGCTTGTCTGATATAAATGTGAAATGCAAGTCTTCACCCAATAAAGATTTCAAGTCTTTCAGAAATATCTTCCAGTTCTCAATGGTTTCATTCCTACACACCGTTATACCAAGAGGGACTAACCCATTATGACTATCTAGACTTGTTGCATCCAATAACACAACACCATACTTACCATACAAATGACAAGCATCCAATCCAATTATCTTTTGTACATCAAGACAAAAAACCCTCCATAGCAGGATTAAAGCAAAGTGTCATTGACAAGAATGTGTTGTTTGTGCTTCCATATAAGAAAGTAGCTACACCGCCAGGCATTTTTTCGTGCAGTTACAACAAAAAACCCAAATCAGAATAACGTTAGCACCATATAATTTGTAACAAACACAACAATCAAAAAGAAAGAAAACAATGTTATACTTTCACCATTTCACAGTATGTAGGAATTTTCTTGTATTGCTCTGAAAAAGTGGGGGTACAACAACCACATCCAATATTTCGCTTAGCAATATGTATGGACAAACTCCAGTATACTTTCAAGAGAATCAACTAGACTCAATCTTAATAAAGTATATCAAAAAGTTATATCTCTCTTTCTTGATTCAATTCTTTCTCAAGCAAATAGAAATCTGCGAGTCTAGTTGAATACAAGAGAAATCATTTGAACGGTACCAAACACCAATGTTCAAGTATCAGTCAACTTCAATCAACAACCAAAGGTCGGATTTCCAATTGATTGATTCAAACGCACAACCTGTGATATATCAATTATATAACAAAATATAATGCGAAATAGAAATAACACGGACACCAGAATTTTGTTAGCGAGGAAACCGCAAATGCTGAAAAACCCCGGGACCTAGTCCAGATTGAACACACACTGTATTAAGCCGCTACAGACACTAGCCTACTACAGACTAACTTCGGTCTGGACTGTAGTTGAACCCCAATCAATCTCACACTGATCCAAGATACATTCATGCTCCTACGTCTCTAATCCCAGCAGGATACTACGCACTTGATTCCCTTAGCTGATCTCACCCACAACTAAGAGTTGCTATGACCCAAAGTCGAATACTTTGATAAACAAATCTGTATCACACAGAAAAGTCTACAAAATAGATAAATCTGTCTCCCACAGAAATACCTACAAGTTTTGTTCCGTATTTTGATAAATCAAGGTGAACAGGAACCAATTGATAACTCGGACTTATATTCCCGAAGAACATCCTAGTATTATCAATCACCTCACAATAATCTTAATCGACGCGGCGAAAGAAGATATTGTGGAATCACAAACGATAAGACGAAGATGTTTGTGACTAATTTTCTATCTTGCCTATCGGAGATATAAATCTCAAGCCAATCGTTACGATTGTACTCAAAACGATAGAATTAGCAAGATCAGATCACACAACTACGAGAAAGTAGTATCGGTCTGGCTTCACAATCTCAATGAAGTATTTAAGTCGTTAACCTGGTTTACAAGAAGAAACCTAAGGTTAAAGGAGAATCGACTCTAGCTAATACAACTAGTATCACACAGGAGGTGTGGGGATTAGGTTTCCCAGTTGCTAGAGTTCTCCCTTATATAGTCTTTCAAATCAGGGTTTGCAATCAATGTTAGCTTGGTAACAAAGCATTCAATATTCATCGTTAGATGAAAACCTGACTCGATTCAAGCTAATATCTTTCAACCGTTGGATCGAAAACTTAACTTGTTATAAACAAATGAAATGTACTATTTTGGGTTTATGTAACCGTACACAAACATGAACATTTGTTGGTTCAACAATAGTTAACCAATGGTTAGCATATGAGCACTTTCATATCAACCATGTTCTTCTTCACCATAACTAGTTCAAATGACTCAAATGTACTATTTAGAGAGTTGTTCAATTGCAAGGAAATCTTATGTAACTACACAAGACACAATCGAAGCAAAAACGATTTGATTCACTCGAATGGTTCATGAACTATATATCCACGGTTTGTTTTTAGCTTTACTTAGTTAATATAAATAAGTTCACAAACAACCGTCTTTACATACAACTAGCTTAAGTTCGCAGACTTAGTTCAAGTACTTAAGTTCCCGGAAGGAGTTCTCAAACTCCAGCAGATTTTCTCGGGTCGAGAACTTCCGTCAGTTCGCAGACTATGTTCACAGCTCTTGTTCCGGTTTTCTTGATCAACAAAGTTCGCAAACTTCGGTTCACGGAAAAAGGACTTATACATATATGTGTTGCCACACAATGCTTATATCCATCATTGGTTACTTAATCTAAACTCTCATTTCAACCATTGAAATATTCTTAGAGGACATTTCGTCAAAGTAAGAAATTTTCAAGGTGATTGAAACGTGTCATGACTTTCTTCACTAGGTAAAGATGAACTTGGCCAAAGCAAAATCTTACCAACAAATATTTTTGGAGAAATAGATAGGCGAGATAAACTCGGCTTGAAATAGCAAATGTGTATAATCAAAGTCTATATAGCAAAACGACTTTTGTCTCAAAATCGGAGATAGGGTAGATAGACTTTTGAGTGATAGATAAGTTCAAGTCACCACATACCTTTTAGTCGATGAAGATCCACCAGTTCCTTGAGTAGTCCTTCGTCTTTTATGATGATTCTCATGGAGTTCTTGAGATCAACTAAACTTTATATCCTAGTCCAAGACTTACCTATAGTAGACTAGAAATCAAGACTTATAGTTTTGATCACTAACATTGACAAACATGCTTGAGATAGCAACGCATGCGACTTCGACCGAGCAATGCTCCAACAATCTCCCCCATTGTCAATTTTAGTGACAAAACTATCAATACATATGGAATACAAAAAATAAATGAATTAACTTTTGTAGATCCTATTCCACATGCCTAATCTTCAACATTACTCGAAATCTTTGTCACTTCCAAGTACTCCAATGATCCCAAAGGTTGTAAGTTCAGCATCATCGTTGTTGAAAATTCGTAGCTGTAACTCAATCATTGTTATATAGTGTCATAGTATCATTATATAGTATCAAAGTTCAATTGTATCACAACTTTGACAACAATACTATGGTGATATGTATCACTCCCCTTTAGTCAATACTCCATCTCACATGGAAACCACTCCCCCTTACATAATGATCCGAAAACCATATGTATTTGTAATGTGAACTACATATTAATTCTCCCCCTTTTTGTCAATAAAATTGGCAAAGGTACGGAAACGGGATTCTAATGAAATTTCTGAAAGAGAAATTTCATGACCAAAAGAAAGCACATATCATCTTATTTAGATGCAATCATATAGCCGAAGCTAAATGCATTCATCAAGGAGTTTATAAAGATACAAGATAACCCCCATAATATTCCACAGCGCACTCCCCACAAAGATTTGGCAATTAAGCACAAGTTCAATTAAGAACTCTCCCCCATAATATGTCATTCCCAAAGGAACACCAAGAGCGACTTTAATTTCAAAAGAAAAAAAGGATTTCTTTGGACATAACAAATCACATACAAGTATGAATGTGAATCCAAAATACTCAATTAAATTAACCGCAAGAGAACCCATGATTAATTTAATCGGAAATGCTCAACATAAATGAACTTATGGAGACTCAAAAATACACAATTAGATTAATCACAATAGTAATCAATTTAATTGGTTATGCTCGACATAAGAGAACTTACGGAGCAATAACTAAATAACCCAACAAAAATTATTAATTTAGTTGAACATGCTCGACATAAAGTACCTCACGGATCAACAACTAAGCTAAGAATAACTCAGTCGATTGTGCTCAACATAAGACACCTTATGGAACAACACAGTATGTACACAAAAATTGTAGATCGGAGGTCGACCTTATACCGTGGAATAAGCAAGGATTCATTCTATTTTCCATCACCATTTGCACAATGACATACAATAGACATAATCCTTGTAAACAAAAGATTTTAACCTATCTTCCATCAATAATTGACATAGTAGGCTTAACTTTTGTATTTTTCAAAAGTTAATTCCTTCTTTTATCAACACATGCATATCGACATATAAAAGACTTAACTTTTGACAAGGTATGGGACAAACACAGTTCACTGACGCAAACATAACAAATTGCAATATATAAAACCATAAAGATTAATACTGAAAAAATCATCTTCCAAACAATTTTATAATTTAAACCAATAAATCTAAAAACATGAAGATGAAAACATTGGACATAACTATGTGTAATCACAATAATGGCTATTCCAAACTCTAGTTATTCTTCTAAACAAAACAAGAACATAGAAGATTTACTAGGCACAACTAAAAAAATCACAAGCTAAGAAACAAAAAGTAGACTCCAGTTCTATGCTCGTACACGAACTAAGGTCAATTAGACGGTTCAGGAACATCTCGAATCTTGAGGTCTTTGAGATTGCGATTGACAACATCCATTGCATCTTCTGAGAAGAGATTCTCTTTGAGAAGATCATTGATGTGAGGTTTTATGAGACCAAGGTTAGAGGTAAACTTTTTCAACTCAGTCTTTAACACATCAAGACTTTTCAGAGTATCAACGAGCTGCAGTTTTGACTCCTTAAAATATTTAAGGAAATCATGAACCACTTCAGCAGAGATCATATCTTCCTTCTCAACATCCTCATGAGTATAGGCATAGTAACATGAGGCATTAGGATGATCTTAATCTACAAGGGTTCTTTTCTTCCTTCCCTTGGACTTGGACCAAAACCTTTCTCAAGAAATCCCCTTGCAAAATCACCATACCGAGATGAAGAAGAAGACATTCTTGATAACCCAGAAAACAACCTAGAGTATCCGTACGTGACTTACATAACTCAATAGGTTGGGTACTTAAAAGGATTTCTTAGGGAAGTAATTCTAGGGTTTATTTAATCGATTCGTACCAGTCACACGGGTAACCTGTACGAAATCAATCTTGTCCCAAAAGAAAAACAAGAGTCGTACGCACACGACTTTGCAGAAAAACTCACAGTAATGTGAATAAAACATAACGAATCCAAAAAAATAATCAAAAGAGAAGCAAATACAAAACGCATGAGTGGGACCCCTTTTTAATCAATCAATCAAAAATAAAAATTACCACAACAAGAACAAATACTCGTGTGAGTATTTTGTATCGATACTCATGCTAAAGACAATAAGAAGATAGCTTGAGGATCTGATAATAGTATTGACACAAATATACTTGAGCATATCTATCAACTAGGATTTTGTGTGAGAGATTTCAAACTTGTGATCAATTGGCACAAGTATGAGCTTTTGGCTCATCAAATGAATGGTGTTTGTGATCAAGTCTATTTTTCCTTTCATATCTAGGATGGAAACCTTTTTGATGTGAGAAATTATCATAAAACTTACTGTCATCAAAATACGAGACATAGTTTGAGACCTTACCAGGGGATTTTTTGCCTTGAGAGGGTAGACAACCTGTTGATGGTTTCTTTATAACCTTTAATTATTTCCTTCAGATTATCATTAACATCATCCCTTTCTTCTGGAATTTTATTCTCACTTAAGGTAACATCACCTTTTCTGTTATCAGTAGGCAAGACTTGATCTTTCCTTAGACGAAGTTTATTAAGACGTCTGTTCTGCTTTTGAGCATTTGAGGAACTCATTGAACTGACCTTCCTGGTAGTATACACAGGGAAAGTACGAAAACCAATAAGTTTCGACATACGAATGTCAGTTACACCTTTGAGAATTAAGTCTAAGGTGTGTTGAAGTTGAACCATGGAATTTTTATTCAACCTAGAGTTTCCCTTTTGTTTAACAGAACTTTTTGTCTCACAGAAGAGACATACTTTCTGATCACAAGAATGATTAGATAGTATAGTCTTAATAGTCATGTTAGGAGATTTATTCCTTCCATGTGATGTAGAACACCCTTGATTGGAGGATACTAAAACATCTTTTCTGAATTGAAGGGATTCCGATTTTACTTATGGAGCTGGAACATTTTCAGTCGTAGTAGAAGTACTTGATATGTTGGACTTCTTAGAGCATCCTTGAATAGAGAGTTTACTCAAGCGATGTTCAATTTCCAAAGAATTCTTTTTGAGGCTTGCCTCAATAGATATACATGAAGAATGATCTTCAGTATTTTCTTTGGACTTGCAGTCCCTTACAATACCAAGGAGAACATCGACATGATGTTTTAACCGACTAAATCTATCAGCTTGGATTCTAACAAGATTTAGAATCAAATCACTCTCTTCAGTTGTTTCCCGTTCATTTAGAGATATGGACTTTTTTGAAGGGTAATCGGAATAACACATGTCGGAGCCTGTATGTCTAGTTTGAACACAGGATTCGTCTATATTCGAGATTGAAGAATCTTTCTCTTTAATAGAAATAGACGAGACAGAACTTTTATTTCTGGTGACGCGTTTATCAGAGATAGTACTCTTGTCCATAGAGTCAGATCGCTACAAACACAGACTGTTAAGGTCTTTAAACGTGTTTTGCATGCTCTGATACCAACTGAAAAAGTGTGGGTACAACAACCACACCCAATATTTTTCTAATCAATCTGTATGGACAAACTCCCATATACTTTCAAGAGAATCAACTAGACTCAATCTTAATAAAGTATATCAAAGAGTTATATCTCTCTTTCTTGATTCAATTCTTTCTCAAGAAAATAGAAATTTGCGAGTCTAATTGAATACAATAGAAATCACTTGAACGGTACCAAAGACCAATGTTCAAGTATCAATCAATTTCAATCAACAACCAAAGGTCGGATTTCCAACTGATTGATTCAAACGCACAACCTGTGATATTTCAATTATATAACAAAGTATAATGCGGAACAAAAATAACATAGACACCAGAATTTTGTTAACGAGGAAACCGCAATTGCAGAAAACCCCCGGGACCTAGTCCAGATTGAACACACACTGTATTAAGCCGCTATAGACACTAGCCTACTACAAACTAAATTCGGTTTGGACTGTAGTTGAATCCCAATCAATCTCACACTGATCCAAGTTACAATTATGCTCCTGCGTCTCTGATCCTAGCAGGATACTACCCACTTGATTCCCTTAGCTGATCTCACCTACAACTAAGATTTTCTACGACCCAAAGTCGAAGACTTTAATAAACAAATCTGTATCACACAGAAAAGACTACAGAATAGATAAATCTGTCTCCCACATAAATACCTACAAGTTTTGTTCCGTATTTTGATAAATCAAGGTGAACAGGAACCAATTGATAACTCGGACATATATTCCCGAAGAACAGCCTAGTATTATCAATCACCTCACAAATAGCTTAATAGACGCGGAGAAAGAAGATATTGTGGAATCACAAACGATGGGATGAAGATGTTTGTGACTACTTTTCTATCTTGCCTATCAGAGATATAAATCTCAAGCCAATCGTTACGACTGTACTCAAAACGATAGATCAGAAAGATCAGATCACACAACTACGAGAAAGTAGTATCAGTCTGGCTTCATAATCCCAATGAAGTCTTTAAGTCGTTAACCTGGTTTACAAGAAGAAACCTAAGGTTAAATGAGAATCGACTCTAGCTAATACAACTAGTATCACACAGGAGGTGTGGGGGATTAGGTTTCCCAGTTGCTAGAGTTCTCCCTTATATAGTTTTTCAAATCAGGGTTTGCAATCAATGTTAGCTTGGTAACAAAACATTCCATATTCACCGTTAGATCAAAACCTGATTAGATTCAAGCTAATATCTTTCAACTGTTGGATCGAAACTTAGCTTGTTATACACAAATGAAATGTACTATTTTGGGTTTATGTAACCGTACCCAAACATGAACATTTGTTGGTTCAACAATAGTTAACCAATGGTTAGCCATATGAGCACTTTCATATCAACCATGTTCTTCTTCACCATAACTAATTCAAATGACTCAAGTGAACTAGTTAGAGAGTTGTTCAATTGCAAGGAAATCTTATGTAACTACACAAGACACAATCGAAGCAAAAACGATTTGATTCACTCGAATCGGTTCATGAACTATATAGCCACGGTTTGCATTTAGCATTCCTTAGTTAATATAAATAAGTTCACAAATAATCGTATTTAGATACAACCAGCTTAAGTTCGCAGACTTAGTTCGCGGACTTAAGTTCCCGGAAGGAGTTCTCAAACTCCAGCAGATTTTCTCGGGTCGAGAACTTCGGCCAGTTCGCGGACTGAGTTCACGGCTCTTCTTCCGGTTTTCTTGATCAACAAAGTTCGCAAACTTCGGTTCAAGTAAAAAGGACTTATACATATATGTGTTGCCACACAATGCTTATATCCATCATTAGTTATTTAATCTAAACTCTCATTTCAACCATTGAAACATTCTTAGAGGACATTTCGTCAAAGTAAACAATTTTCAAGGTGATTGAAACGTGTCATGACTTTCTTCACTAGGTAAAGATGAACTTGGCCAAAGCAAAAGCTTGCCAACACATATTTCGAGAAATAGATAGGCGAGATAAACTCGGCTCGAAATAGCAAATGTGTATAATCAAAGTCTATATAGAAAAACGACCTTTGTCTCAAAATAAGAGATAGAGTAGATAGACTTTTGAGTGATAGATAAGTTCAAGTCTCCACATACCTTTTAGTCGATGAAGATCCACCAGTTCCTTGAGTATTCCTTCGTCTTGCATGATGATTGTTGTAGTTTTGAAAGTGGTAGTAAAAGTTCGTTGCTCGGACTTGTAAAGATTTAAAAATAAAAATATATACAAAAAATATTAACAATATGGGCAAGAGTACTGGGACTAAAGATTCGTCCATTTTTCATTTTCAAGTGGTTCAGAATTTAATTCTAGGCGATTATAGTTCAAAACAAAACAAATATTAACTCTAGTTTATTGCCAAGATAGATTTTATAAAATATTAGTTGTATTTTATGAGCATGGCGCATCAAAAATCCCTAGGACCAAGCATACTCCATCAAATAAAATCACAAGTAATTAATTTAAAATCTTAATTCAATTAAAATTAGTGCAAAAAGTAAATAAGAGAATTAATTAAATTACCACATGGATGAATTAAGGCTTTCTCCGTCGTCCCAGTGCTTGGGTTTAGCTCATCATAGTGAAATACCTCTCAAAATATTTTATTAAGATCAATTGGTGTTTACAATGAAGAGAAAATGGAGAAAAGGGTGAAAATCGGTAAGCTGCAACGCTTATAAGCGTTACAAAGAACGATAAAAGAGTGCTGCTGTTGTCTGTGTAGCTCACTACGACCCACAGAGACCGGTCGTTGTCACTGTTGGGGAACGACGGTCTTTGGCCGTCTGTTCTTCGTGTTCTTCCTCTTCATCAATGGCAGCAGCAGCAGCAGAGAAAAATGGTGATTCTCCCTCTGCAGCCTTCTCTCCTCTCCTCCCAACTCTCGACAACCATTCTATTCAACCCCATAGACATATTTATACTCAAAAGCACCGAGATAATCCGAGTTAAATGCAAATAATTCTCCCTTAATGATTTTTATTTTCACGGGAATATTTTCTTTCCCTGTTCACCTTTCACGCGTCTTCTGTTAGCTACTTTCCTGTTCTCTTCTCACACGTTTGTTTTGAGCTGGATTTCCTTGTTTATCCTGGCTTGATTGGTCGAATCTTGTTGAATAAAGAAGAAAATATTCTCCCATGCAGTTACGTTTCATCCAATATCCCGTGATAATCTCTCTTCCCTGTTTAACCAAGACTCGATGTTCTAGCCCAACTGGATCGAATCCATTAACCATACAATCCCTGTTTATCCCAAGCAGGTCAATCAAAACAAAATCCAGTGATTGAATCTTGCTCAAAGCCCACACAAGATCGAACCCAAATTTCTTCCGTGAACTGCATGAACTTTCCCGCCATTTTGAATTTTCAAATCGTGAAGAAGGGTGTCCCCCTAACCGTCTGTGGAGTGAAAATAGCAAATGCCCAACTGAGGGCCCCTTAGTAATTGGGTTTCCCCTTAACCAAAATGAGAGTCCGAATAACAAATTTCCACCGGGGAGGCTCCGCATAATTTTTCGAGCCTATTTTTCCAAAATTATTTATTTCCAAAAAATACCTACAAACACGCAAAATACCATAATAAGGACGAAAACAAGTACTAACAATACAGAGAATTGAGAACAAAATAGATACATATATGCGTCTATCAAATACCCCCAAACTTATTATTTGCTAGTCCTCGAGCAAAATTTATTCTTGAAAAGTGACCGAGTTAATCTCGGGTGGGTTTATCAGAGGTGTACCCACAAAAACCAATACTCTAGACCCTAGCTATCTACGAAAAATCTTGGAAAGCACTAAAGAATCTCCTTGGTTGGCATACTTATTAATTACAGGAGGAAGTACCCTGACGCGAAATTCCAATTGCTGTATACGAGTTTGCACTCAAGCATACTAAAATTCATATAAGTGACAGAGCTCTACTAAGATAGTTTCACGATGGACATCAAACTCGGAGTCAGACTAATCACATGAAAAGATTAAGAAGATGGAAAAAGAAAAATGTAGATGGTTGAAAAGCGAACGGTGTTTCCCATATCTGTCTGAAGGCCTCTGCCAAGATGAACCTAACCTAAATGACTGAGATACCGGTCTGACTAATATTAACACACTGGCATATACAAGGGAACCAGCGGTCAATAACTTAAATCTAGATCAACAAACTGACAAATACAAGGGAACCAACAGTTGACTACACATAACAATAACCATTTATTTTTTTTTATTTTTTTTTAACTTAACGTCATGAATAGATCTTTTTGATCCAAGCGCATGCTTCTTGTCAGCAGATTACATGATAGTTCCCACGGGTCCTGCATTCCACGCTTGCTTAGGCGACGGAAACAGGGAGAACACATGCATATTGCTATCCAAGTGTTAATACTTATTCCGATTGGTCTAACTGGTCCGGTCTTTTTTTCTTTTTTTTTAAGTGACTCAGTCATTCTAATTCACCCTAGCAGTGGTAACAACTTGAATCGTTTGCCCCACCAAATCACTTGAAATAAAAGAAAACTGAAAATAGAAAGTGAAAAGGACTCGACGAGATATGACGAAACTATCATGTTATTTCTAACACATGAGCTATGTGCTTTTATGAATAGACTCTATAGATGTTTCCATCTAGTCATATTGGTTCCTCAACTCCTAAAACAAAAATGTTTCCATCCATTTAGATTGGTTAGTGCTATCCTTAATAGGCGTAAATTTCTAGGTTCTGGAGTTTATTTATTGCAACTTAAAACTAACAAAAAGTTTCTTCCCCACCCCCAAACTTAAATCTAACATTGTCCTCAATGTTCTAAAGATAAAATTAAAAGCATGAACAAGGAGAAACTGTTACCACTTGAAGAAAAAGAGTTAAGGAAAGATATTACCATGTTGCATGAGATTGGGTTACCTCCCAAGAAGTGCTAAGTTTAAAGTCTTCAGCCAGACTTAGAAAAGGATTGGTCAACTCGAACCATAAAGTAACAGTCGAAATAATTGTGGGTCTTCAAAATCAAAAAGAGATGACCATAGGAAACTACAGTGAACCAAGAAAATGGACAAGAAAAGCATGCCCTTACCTAGTTTCCTGAAAACTATCGCTAATTGCGGTTCAGGTTCAGGTTCTATGAAAGGGTCTAAATAGAATATTTTCATTGGCTGCGTTTCTTCATAGGTTGGATCCAAATTATTAGGTCCTAGAGTCTGGAAAAACTCAAATAAGAACTTGGAATCACAAAGTAATAACCTAAATAATTTCGGATCCTCTAAGTCAATCAGATATGACTTACAAAATTGACCACAATGAGAATAGTTGTCATTCTTAAGCAAATGTGTCGATTCTAATTTCCTAAGGCATTTAGGTTTAGTCTCACAACTTAATATTCGACACATTTGGAATATAAACGTTCCCACAGTTGGAAGAAAACTATTTGGTGGGAAGACAAAGTCAATCTGGGGATCATATCCTGGGCAAACCACATCAACCAGAGGATGGGTTTCTAACGACTGAACTTCTTCCTGGATATCATTAGGTTCGGGAAAACGAGTATGAAGGTAATCTTGTAAAATTGTCGAGGCATAGATATCAAGTCCTAAGTGAAGGGACTTTCTGAGAGTTAAAGGTAAGGCACTATGAAGGTGATAATCACCCCCAAACTTAGATTTTTTAGTGTCTCTAGATAGACTAGTAACAATCTCCCTAATTTCTGGATCATTAGATTCTTGAAAATGGTCAATTGATTCTTCTAATTTATTATCAGGTAGTGCATCTTTACTCATCTCTACGGGTCTATCTTCTTCTTCCAAGACTATTGTTTCTAAGTCGCTAGACTCTAAAACAGTATTTTCGAAATGAACCCGTTCCTCTAAACCACTATCGGCTCCGTAATCAAAAGGAAAAACTACATCGTCTAAAACGGTGGTATCCCTAATCAAACCCTCGTCCTTTTGAATAGGTGAATAATCATAAAAATTATTTGGATTTGAACTAGAAATAATATAATCATTATAAAGCTCAATTGGATTAATAGATTCCTGATCACTATGCCTACATATTTCAGATTCTTCATTACTACTATCCTCATCATCATAATAGTACAAAGATGATTGAACCTTATGTAAATAAGTAGTGTCTTTTATTCTAACCTCGTCCTCTAGATTGGGAAAATATTCACTATTGATATCAAGGGTAGAATTGGAAACACTATTTTGAAAATTTAGATTATTTCGAGCAGCATTAGCTAACTGTTCATTTTCTGCCTCTAAGCGTGCTTGAATTTCACTGAGAGTAACACTTATACGTTCACAAGTCTCATTGAATATCTTAGACCGTTGTATACTCTCTTCTCTTGAACTAACTGCACGTTCATACTCCCTTCGAATTTGTTGGTAGGTTTCTTCTAGAGATTGAACAGGTTTAGAAATGTCATAATTAGGACTAGTTTTTAAGTAATTTTCCAAAAACGCATGACTAGTACTATAATATTCCTGATTTTCTTGCTCGTAAGACCAATTCGTGTGTGGATAGTAATTGGGCTCACTATGATATGAACCATAACCTTGAAAAGGTTGGCGTTCCCAACTACTATTCCCACCATGGTCATAAAACTGATGATGTCCATATTCAAATTCAGGTCGATACTCATTGTATTGGCTTCTATCATACCAGTTCGACATTCTTAATTGCAAGGGAATTCTACACAACCACAAACAAGGCCGACTCGACTCCACCAAAACAAACTTAAAGATTTCTAGCAAACAAAAAGCATGATGGCTCCACTTAGATTGTTTCTATACTAGCTTCTATCTTTCGAAAGGGAATTCGTTGCAATTTGAGCAAACCCCTCTGGAATCAATCTGAGTCAAAGTAAGTTGAATTGAGGCGAGGGAAGCTCAGTGGAGCTTTGATACCCAAGGCCTCACCGCTATCACAAGGCGGCGCAGTCACGCATTCAACTCACAGAAACCATCATGAACTTTGGAGTGTGCTTAAAGAGCAACCAATATTTTTCGAACGAGTTTCCTATTAAGCTCGTTACCCTATCGGTCTCGTTCTATTCCAAATTTTAAGCTTGGGTTCGCGTTAGGTTTCGTTTTCCTAAGGCGGGCAAGAAGGGAGCGGTGATGAAATCCGAACCCTTATCTTGTATTGGCCATGCCTTGCCCTTTACTAGGAATTTAAAAACAGTCCAAATTCGTCCTCAATCAATGAATCACCTTAAGGAATACAGTAACTCGCTTACAGGAGATTCGCGAGTGTTTTGATGGACTTACCTCCCGTACCATACGGGGGATGAACCGTTGTTGTCGACTCGGGCCACGACTCCTATGCCGTGTGCGAACCCGAGGGGCCGAGACGATATAGTAATCTTCGTCCTTCCCTGCACACAGTTTATATAAATTTTTTTTTTTAATAATACCCTTCCGTAGGGTTAAAAAAAAATAAAGTCCAATTGTTTAAAGTCCAAAGTCCAAAATAAATAATAATAAAAAAAAAATTACAGTTTTCCTCACACACTCTAAAAAAATTAAAAATTAAATCCTAAAATTGTCCTTTTTTTCTTCTCTTTTCGCTTTTCGCTTTAAGCTTTTTCCTCTCCAAGTCCTTAGTGCTCCACTTTGAACCTGTAAATCAAAGAAAAAAAGACAAAGTAAAAACGAACAAATAATTAAAAAAAATAAACCTAAAAAAAATAAAAATAAATCTATATACAAGTCCGCGTCGGCGGCGCCAAAAATTTGATGTATTTTCAAAAGTTGTTGTAGATAGTGGTTTTAAAACAGGGTTCTTTTCAGACTTGTGAAGATAGATTTTTTTAGAAAACTTAGAAATGTAACAAAATTAAACAAAGTGATGTGAATTTTTATGGAGAAAAATAGAGGTGAAGATTCCACCATTCAACAATATTTATGTAATGTTATTTAATTTTTAATTATGCAAATTAAACAATTGATTTGATTCTTAATAATTGCCAAAAGCAGATTTCCAAAATATCAAATGTTAGTCGCAAGCATAATGCATCAAGAGTATAAAACTAAGCATGCATTATCAAGAGAAAATACAATTGATTAATAAAAACCATTTAAATCATTTTTTTTCAATGCAATTAATCATATAAAAATATTGCAAAAATTAAATAAATAACAATTACCACATAAATATTGTGTGAATGGATTCTTCCGTCACCCCTGGGATTGGGTTTAGCTCATCATGGTGTAATACATCTCAAAATATTTTATTAATGCTCAAAAGTTGATTACAAATGATGAAATAATAGGAAAATCGATTTAAGACCGTCCTTTGCGACACGCAGAAAGCGTCACGGAAGAACGGCACAACTGAAGTGCTGTAAGCGCTATTCCTAAGTCGCGAGAAAGGAATTGGAAATTGTCGCAATTAAGCGACACTTTTCAACGACTATCCTGGACTGTACAATGTTCTTCGTGTTCTTGGTTGAGCAGCAGCAGAACTTCTTCGCCTGTCGACCTCTTCTTTTGATTCTCTCGGCTCTAACTCTCTCCCAATGACTTGCCCACCCCTTTTCGACGAATTAGGCTAGTATTTATAGAGTTCTGGAGCCCAAAAATACTAAAATCAATGCGTATAATTTCCCATTAATCCTCTAATTGCTCGCTACCTAGAAATAGGAATAATTACCAAATTTAGATTCTCCACACGTTAACTCACTTCCTGTACGCTCCTAATCAGCTTCTCCACGCCTCAGAAGCTTTCCCGCGCCTCCACATCACTCCATGCATAGCAGAAACAAGATTGAGCTCGTGTTCAGTTCACGTTTCTCTGTTTTGAGCTCGTGAATTAAAACGATCTTTCCAGCCAATGTTGATCAAATTCGATGCCCAAAATGTCTTCCCTATGTCATATCACATCTTTATGCCAATTTTCAGCGATTGAATCGCATTCCAACTTCTTCATTTTCTCGATCAAACATCATGCAGAACTGTTCTTCGTTTCCCGCCAATTTTCAGTTTTCAAACGAAGAAGAAAGGGTGTCCCCCTATCCTGAACTGGGGTACGAATAGCAGCTTCCTTGGGGTGACCTGGGGGTTCCCCTTAGTAATTAGGTTACCCCTTATCCAAAAGCGAGAGTCCGAATAACACTTGTCCACCGGGTGCCAAAATCAACTTTTCGAGCCGAATTTTCCAAAATTATTTATTTCCAAAAAATACCTACAAACACGCAAAATACCATGATAAGGACGAAAACAAGTACTAACTATACAGATAATTGAGAACAAAATAGACACATATATGCGTCTATCAATGATTCCCATGGAGTTCTTGAGCTCAACTGCACTTTCTATCCTAGTCCAAGACTTACCTATAGTAGACTAGAAATCAATACTTATAGTTTTGATCACTAACATTGACAAACATGCTTGAGACAATGCATGCGAGTTCGACCGAGCAATGCTCTAACAATCTCCCCCTTTGTCAATTTTAATGACAAAACTATCAATACATATGGAATACAAAAAAAAATAAAAGAATTAACTTTTGTAGCTCCTATTCCACATGCCTAATCTTCAACATTACTCGAAATCTTCGTCACTTCCAAGTACTCCAATGATCCCAAAGGTTGTAAGTTCAGCATCATTGTTGTTGAAAATCTGTAGCTATAACTCAATCATTGTTATACAGTGTCATAATATCATTATATAGTATCAAAGTTCAATTGTATCACAACTTCGACAACAATACTATGGTGATATGTATCACTCCCCCTTAGTCAATACTCTATCTCACATGGAAACCACTCCCCCTTACATAATGATCCGAAAACCATATGTATTTGTAGTGTGAACTACATATTAATTCTCCCCCTTTTTGTCAATAAAATAGGCAAAGGTACGAAAACGGGATCCTAATGAAATTTCTGAAAGAGACATTTCATAACCAAAAGAAAGTATATATCATCTTATTTAGATGAAATCATATAGCCGAAGATAAATGCATTCATCAAGGAGTTTATAAAGATACAAGATAACCCTATAATATTCCACAGCCGCACTCCCCACAAAGATTTGGCAATTAAGCACAAGGTCAATTAAGAACTCTCCCCCATAATATATCATTCTCAAAGGAACAACAAGAGCGACCTTAATTTCAAAAGAAAAAAAAATATTTCTTTGGACATAACAAATCACATAGAAGTATGAATGTGAATCCAAAATACTCAATTAAATTAACCATAAGAGAACCTATGATTAATTTAATCGGAAATTCCCAACATAAGTGAACTTATGGAGACTCAAAAATAGACAATTAGATTAATCACAATAGTAATCAATTTAATTGGTCATGCTCGACATAAGAGAACTTACGGAGCAATAACTAAATAACCCAACGAAAATGATTAATTTAGTTGAACATGCTCGACATAAAGTACCTCACGGATCAACAACTAAGCTAAGAATAACTCAGTCGATTGTGCTCAACATAAGACACCTTATAGAACAACACAGTATGTACACAAAAATTGTAGATCGGAGGTCGACCTTATACCGTGGAATAAGCAAGGATTCATTCTATTTTCCATCACCATTTGCACAATGACATACAATAGACATAATCATTGTAAACAAAAGATTTTAACCTATCTTCCATCAATAATTGATATAATAGGCTTAACTTTTGTATTTGTCAAAAATTCATTCCTTCTTTTATCAATACATGCATATCGACATATAAAGGACTTAACTTTTGACAAGGTATGGGACTAACACAGTTCACAGACGCAAAAATACATATCCCATAACAAATTGCAATATATAAAACCATAAAGATTAATACTGCAAAAATCATCTTCCAAACAATTTTAGAATTTAAACCAATAACTCTAAAAACATGAAGATGAAAACGTTGGACATAGCTATGTGTAATCACAATAATGGCTATTCCAAACTCTAGTTATTCTTCTAAACAAAACAAGAACATAGAAGATTTACTAGGAACAACTAAAAAAAATCACAAGCTAAGAAACAAAAAGTAGACTCCAGTGTTATGCCAGTACACGAACTAAGGTCAATTAGACGATTCAGGAACATCACGAATCTTGGGGTCTTTGAGCTTGTGATTGACAGCATCCATTGCATGAGAAAAGATTCTCTTTGAGAAGATCATTGTTGTGAGATTTTATGAGACCAAGGTTAGAGGTAACCTTTTTCAACTCAGTCTTTAACACATCAAGACTTTTCAGAGTATCAACAAGCTGCAGTTTTGACTCCTTCAAATATTTAAGAAAATCATGAACCACTTCAGCAGAGATCATATCTTCCTTCTCAACATCCTCATGAGTATAGGCACAATAACATGAGGCATTAGGATGATCTTCATCCACAAGGGTTTTTTCTTCCTTCCCTTGGAATTGGACCAAAACCTTTCTCAAGAAATACAGAAAACAACCTAGAGTATGCGTACGTGACTTACATAACTCAATAGGTTGGGCACTTAAAGGATTTCTTAGAGAAGGAATTCTAGGGTTTCTTTAATTGATCTGTTCCAGTCACACGGGTAACCTGTACGAAATCAATCTTGTGCCAAAAGAAAAACAAGAGTCGTACGCACACGACTTTGCAGAAAAACTCACAGTAATGTGAATAAAACATAACGACTCCAAAAAAATAATTAAAAGAGAAGCAAATGCAAAACGCATGAGTGGCACCCCTTTTTAATCAATCAATCAAAAAAATAAATTACCACAGCAAGAAAAAATACTTGTGTGAGTATTTTGTATCGATACTCATGCTAAAGACGATAAGAAGATAGCTTGAGGATCTGAGAATACTATTGACACAAATATACCTGAGCATATCTCTCAACCAGGATTTTGTGTGAGAGATTTCAACCTTGTGATCAATTGGCACAAGTATGATCTTTTGGCTCATCAAATGAATGGTGTTTGTGATCAAGTCTCTTTTTCCTTTCATATCTAGGAAGGAAAACTTTTTGATGTGAGAAATTATCATAAAACTTAATGTCATCAAAATACGAGACATAGTTTGAGACCTTACCAGGGGATTTTTGCCTTGACAGGGTAGACAACCCGTTGATGGTTTCTTTATAACCTTTAATTATTTCCTTGAGATTATCATTAACATCATCCCTTTATTCTGGAATTTTATTCTCACTTAAGGTAACATCACCTTTTCTTTTATCAGTAGGCAAGACTTGATCTTTCCTTAGACGAAGTTTATTAAGACGTTTGTTCTGCTTTTGAGCATTTGAGGAACTCATTGAACTGACCTTCATGGTAGTATACACATGGAAAGTACGAAAACCAATTGGTTTCGACATACGAATGTAAGTTACACCTTTGATAATTAAGTCTAAGGTGTGTTGAAGTTGAACCAAGGAGTTTTTATTCAACCTAGAGTTTCCCTTTTGTTTAACATAACTCTTTGTCTCACAGAAGAGACATACTTTATAATCACAAGAATGACTAGATAGTACAGTCTTATTAGTCTCGTTAGGAGATTTCTTCCTTTCATGTGATGTAGAACACCCGTGATTGGAGGAGACTAAAACATATTTTCTGAATGGAAGGGATTCCGATTTTACTTCTGGAGCTGGAATATTTTCAGTTGTAGCAGAAGTACTTGATATGTTGGACTGCTTAGAGCATCCTTGAATAGAGAGTTTACTCAAGCGATGTTCAATTTCCAAAGCATCCTTTTTGAGTCTCGCCTCAAGAGATATACATGAAGAATGATCTTCAGTATTTTCTTTGGACTTGCAGTCCCTTACAATACCAAGGAGAACATCGACATGATGTTTTAACCGACCCAATCTATTATCTTGGATTCTAACAAGATTTAGAATCAAATCACTCTCTTCATTTGTTTCCCGTTTATTTAGAGAGATAAACTCTTTTGAATGGTAATCGGAATAACACATGTCGGAGCCTGTCTGTCTAGTTTGAACACATGGTTCGTCTATATTCGAGATTGAAGAATCTTTCTCTTTAATAGAAATAGACGAGACAGAACTTTTATTTCTGGTGACGCGTTTATCAGAGATAGTACTCTTGTCCATAAAGTCAGATCGCTACAAACACAGACTGTTAAGGTCTTTAAACGTGTTTGCCTGCTCTGATACCAATTGAAAAAGTGGGGGTACAACAACCACACCCAATATTTCTCTTAACAATCTGTATGACAAACTCCAATATACTTTCAAGAGAATCAAATAGACTCAATCTTAATAAAGTATATCAAAGAGTTATATCTCTCTTTCTTGATTCAATACTCAAAACGATAAAATCAGCAAGATGAGATCACACAACTACGATAAAGTAGTATCGGTCTGGCTTCACAATCCCACTGAAGTCTTTAAGTCGTTAACCTGGTTTACAAGAAGAAACTTAAGGTTAAAGGAGAATTGACTCTAGCTAATACAACTAGTATCACACAGGAGGTGAGGGGATTAGGTTTACCAGTTGCTAGAGTTCTCCATTATATAGTCTTTCAAATCAGGGTTTGCAATCAATGTTAGCTTGGTAACAAAGCATTCAATATTCACCGTTAGATGAAAACCTGATTAGATTCAAGCTAATATCTTTCAACTGTTGGATCGAAAACTTAGCTTGTTATACACAAATGAAATGTACTATTTTGGGTTTATGTAACCGTACTCAAACATGAACATTTGTTGGTTTAACAATAGTTAACCAATGGTTAGCCATATGAGCACTTTCATATCAACCATGTTCTTCTTCACTATAACTAGTTCAAATGACTCAAGTGAACCAGTTAGAGAGTTGTTCAATAGCAAGGAAATCTTATGTAACTACACAAGACACAATCGAAGCAAAAACGATTTGATTCACTCGACTCGGTTCATGAACTATATAGCCACGGTTTGCATTTAACATTCCTTAGTTAATATAAATAAGTTCACAAACAATCTTCTTTAGATACAACCCGCTTAAGTTCGCAGACTTAGTTCGCGGACTTAAGTTCCCGGAAGGAGTTCTCAAACTCCAACAGATTTTCTCGGGTCGAGAACTTCCGCCAGTTTGCGGACTGAGTTCGCGGCTCTTGTTCCGATTTTCTTGATCAACAAAGTTCGCAAACTTTAGTTCAAGGAAAAAGGACTTATACATATATTTTTTGCCACACAATGCTTATATCCATCATTGGTTATTTAATCTAAACTCTCATTTCAACCATTGAAACATTCTTAGAGCACATTTCGTTAAATTAAGAAATTTTCAAGGTGATTGAAACGTGTCATGACGTTCGTCACTAGGTAAAGATGAACTTGGCCAAAGAAAAACCTTACCAACACATATTTCGTGTAATAATTAGCCGAGATAAATTCGGCTCGAAATAGCAAATGTGTATAATCAAAGTCTATATAGCAAAACGACTTTTGTCACAAAATAGGAGATAGAGTAGATAGACTTTTGAGTGATAGATAAGTTCAAGTCTCCACATACCTTTTAGTTGATGAAGATCCACCAGTTCCTTGAGTAATCATTCGTCTTGTATGATGATTACCATGGAGTTCTTGAGCTCAACGACACTTTCTATCCTAGTCCAAGACTTAGCTATAATAGACTAGAAATCAAGACTTATAGTTTTGATCACTAACATTGACAAACATGCTTGAGATAGCAACGCATGAGAGTTCGACCGAGCAATGCTCTAACATGTTCCTCATAGCTACCATAAAGCTTCTGCAACACAATATGCCTTGCCCTCCAGGTTGTATGGTACTTAATGTTCACCTGCATTGTCTTGTTGAACTCATTTTCCAAGGACTCATGATCAGGGTTTTTTGTTTTTTTCCAAGAGTCTTCAACCTTTCCATGTACCAATCAGCTACAAATGCTGGATTTGTACATATGTTCTTCCCTTTAACATCACCATCACATGTGTGCTCCAGATTCGAACTTTTTCGAGTGAATGTAGTTCCTTCACCCTTCATAACTCTTCCATAAATGAACATAGGAAAATTGGTCTTCTTATGATGATTTCACTCCACACTAATCTTTAAGTTGTTTGAACCACTTAACTTAACCTGGTGTTTATGCTTCATACAGTAGGCCCTCAAATGTTTCTTGAATGCATGTTTTTTAACAAATTTATTTCCCTTTACCAGGCTATAAGGATCCAATGGAAGAAAAGTAACACCCTCAGGGAACATCTCTTCAGCTTCCTCTTCCTTAAAATGCTCTGCATATTCTTCCTCAAACATTGTGTTATCATGAGGCTTTGTACATTTAGGCCCATTGGACTCAGAGAAATGTTTTGATACTACAACTTCAAGCCCAACTGGTTCATCTTTTTCTGATACAAATGGCAAAAAAAACAAGTGAATCAATAAGAGTAACGCCAAGTACATAAAAAACAAGTAAAAAATAAAGAAAACAATAGAATAAAGACAACATTACCTTCTTCTTCTTTGTCAGATGAAGAATCCATAAAGTCCCCATAATGGTCCTCTACAAATCCACAAAGACAAGGGAATTGTACTAAACAAACCCAACAAATATTCCTTAAAAAAATGACAAAAGCAACAATTTACCTTCCTTGTCAGTCTCAACCTCCACCTCACCAAAGTTTGGATCACCACAATCACTTTCGGCATCACCTTGAGCAGCATCATCATCACTTATCTCACTTGCAGTACCATCTGAAAGATACCCATTCTCAACTCTTTACAGAAAAAGCTTATAATTCTTGTCATCTTCCTCTTTACAGAACTTTTTCGAGTGAATGTAGTTCCTTCACCCTTCATAACTCTTCCATAAATGAACATAGGAAAATTGGTCTTCTTATGATGAATTCACTCCAGACTAATCTTTAAGTTGCTTGAACCACTTAACTTAACCTGGTGTTTATGCTTCACACAGTAGGCCCTCAAATGTTTCTTGAATGCATGTTTGTTAACAAATTTATTTCCCTTTACCAGGCTATAAGGATCCAATGGAAGAAAAGTAACACCCTCAGGAAACATCTCTTCAGCTTACTCTTCCTTAAAATGCTCTGCATATTCTTCCTCAAACATTGTGTTATCATGAGGCTTTGTACATTTAGGCCCATTGGACTCAGAGCAATGTTTTGATACTACAACTTCAATCCCAACTGGTTCATCTTTTTCTGATACAAATGGCAAAAAAAAAACAAGTGAATCAATAAGAGTAACGCCAAGTACAGAACAAACATAACAAACCAATAAAAAATAAAAAAAACAATAGAATAAAGACAACATTACCTTCTTCTTCTTTGTCAGATGAAGAATCCATCAAGTCCCCATAATGGTCTTCTACAAATCCACAAAGACAAGGGAATTTGTACTGAACAAACCCAACAAATATTCCTTAAAAAAATGACAAAAGCAACAATTTACCTTCCTTGTTAGTATCAACCTCCACCTCACCAAAGTTTGGATCACCACAATCACTTTCGTCATCACCTTGAGCAGCATCATCATCACTTATCTCACTTGCAGTACCATCTGAAAGATACCCATTCTCAGCTCTTTACAGAAAAAGCTTATAATTCTTGTCATCTTGCTCTTTTACATAACTTTTTCGAGTGAATGTAGTTCCTTCACCCTTCATAACTCTTCCATAAATGAACATAGGAAAATTGGTCTTCTTATGATGAATTCACTCCACACTAATCTTTAAGTTGCTTGAACCACTTAACTTAACCTGGTGTTTATGCTTCACACAGTAGGCCCTCAAATGTTTCTTGAATGCATGTTTGTTAACAAATTTATTTCCCTTTACCAGGCTATATGGATCCAATGGAAAAAAAGTAACACCCTCAGGGAACATCTCTTCAGCTTACTCTTCCTTAAAATGCTCTGCATATTCTTCCTCAAACATTGTGTTATCATGAGGCTTTGTACATTTAGGCCCATTGGACTCAGAGCAATGTTTTGATACTACAACTTCAAGCCCAACTGGTTCATCTTTTTCTGATACAAATGGCAAAAAAAAACAAGTAAATCAATAAGAGTAACGCCAAGTACAGAACAAACATAACAAACCAATAAAAAATAAAAAAAACAATAGAATAAAGACAACATTACCTTCTTCTTCTTTGTCAGATGAAGAATCCATCAAGTCCCCATAATGGTCTTCTACAAATCCACAAAGAAAAGGGAATTTGTACTGAACAAACCCAACAAATATTCCTTAAAAAAATGAAAAAAGCAAAAATTTACCTTCCTTGTCAGTCTCAACCTCCACCTCACCAAAGTTTGGATCACCACAATCACTTTCGTCATCACCTTGAGCAGCATCATCATCACTTATCTCACTTGCAGTACCATCTGAAAGATACCCATTCTCAGCTCTTTACAGAAAAAGCTTATAATTCTTGTCATCTTGCTCTTTTACATAACTTTTTCGAGTGAATGTAGTTCCTTCACCCTTCATAACTCTTCCATAAATGAACATAGGAAAATTGGTCTTCGTATGATGAATTTACTCCACACTAATCTTTAAGTTGTTTGAACCACTTAACTTAACCTGGTTTTTATGCTTCACACAGTAGGCCCTCAAATGTTTCTTGAATGCATGTTTGTTAACAAATTTATTTCCCTTTACCAGGCTATAAGGATCCAATGGAAGAAAAGTAACACCCTCAGGGAACATCTCTTCAGCTTCCTTTTCCTTAAAATGCTCTGCATATTCTTCCTCAAACATTGTGTTATCATGAGGCTTTGTACATTTAGGCCCTTTGGACTCAGAGCAATGTTTTGATACTACAACTTCAAGCCAAACGGGTTCATCTTTTTCTGATACAAATGGCAAAAAAAAACAAGTGAATCAATAAGAGTAACGCCAAGTACAGAACAAACATAACAAACAAATAAAAAATAAATAAAACAATAGAATAAAGACAACATTACCTTCTTCTTCTTTGTCAGATGAAGAATCCATCAAGTCCCCATAATGGTCCTCTACAAATCCACAAAGACAAGGGAATTTGTACTAAACAAACCCAACAAATATTCCTTAAAAAAATGACAAAAGCAACAATTTACCTTCCTTATCAGTCTCAACCTCCACCTCACCAAAGTTTGGATCACCACAATCACTTTCAGCATCACCTTGAGTAGCATCATCATCACTTATATCACTTGCAGTACCATCTGAAGAATACCCATTCTCAGCTCTTTACAGAAAAAGCTTATAATTCTTGTCATGTTTCTCTTTACAGAACTTTTTCGAGTGAATGTAGTTCCTTCACCCTTCATAACTCTTCCATAAATGAACATAGGAAAATTGGTCTTCTTATGATGAATTCACTCCACACTAATCTTTAAGTTGTTTGAACCACTTAACTTAACCTGGTGTTTATGCTTCACACAGTAGGCCCTCAAATGTTTCTTGAATGCATGTTTGTTAACAAATTTATTTCCCTTTACCAGGTTATAAGGATCCAATGGAAGAAAAGTAACACCCTCAGGGAACATCTCTTCAGCTTCCTCTTCCTTAAAATGCTCTACATATTCTTCCTCAAACATTGTGTTATCATGAGGCTTTGTACATTTAGGCCCATTGGACTCAGAGCAATGTTTTGATACTACAACTTCAAGCCCAACTGGTTTATCTTTTTCTGATACAAATGGCAAAAAAAACACGTGAATCAATAAGAGTAACGCCAAGTATAGAACAAACATAACAAACAAATAAAAAATATAGAAAACAATAAAATAAAGACAACATTACCTTCTTCTTCTTTGTCAGAGGAAGAATCCATCAAGTCCCCATAATGGTCCTCTACAAATCCACAAAGACAAGGGAATTTATACTAAACAAACCCAACAAATACTCCTTAAAAAAATGACAAAAGCAACAATTTAACTTCCTTGTCAGTCTCAAACTCCACCTCACCAAAGTTTGGATCACCACAATCACTTTCGGCATCACCTTGAGCAGCATCATCATCACTTATCTCACTTGCAGTACCATCTGAAAGATACCCATTCTCAGCTCTTTACAGAAAAAGCTTATAATTCTTGTCATCTTGCTCTTTACAGAACTTTTTCGAGTGAATGTAGTTCCTTCACCCTTCATAACTCTTCCATAAATGAACATAGGAAAATTGGTCTTCTTATGATGAATTCACTCCACACTAATGTTTAAGTTGTTTGAACCACTTAACTTAACCTGGTGTTTATGCTTCACACAGTAGGCCCTCAAATGTTTTTTGAATGCATGTTTGTTAACAAATTTATTTCCCTTTACCAGGCTATAAGGATCCAATGGAAGAAAAGTAACACCCTCAGGGAACATCTCTTCAGCTTCCTCTTCCTTAAAATGCTCTGCATATTCTTCCTCAAACATTGTGTTATCATGAGGCTTTGTACATTTAGGCCCATTGGACTCAGAGCAATGTTTTGATACTACAACTTCAAGCCCAACTGGTTCATTTTTTCTGATACAAATGGCAAAAAAAAAACAAGTGAATCAATAAGGGTAACGCCAAGTACAGAACAAACATAACAAACAAATAAAAAATAAAGAAAACAATAGAATAAAGACAACATTACCTTCTTCTTCTTTGTCAGAGGAAGAATCCATCAAGTCCCCATAATGGTCCTCTACAAATCCACAAAGACAAGGGAATTTGTACTAAACAAACCCCATAAATATTCCTTAAAAAAATGACAAAAGCAACAATTTACCTTCCTTGTCAGTCTCAACCTTCACCTCACCAAAGTTTGGATCACCACAATCACTTTCGGCATCACCTTGAGCAGCATCATCATCACTTATCTCACTTGCAGTACCATCTGAAAGATACCCATTCTCAGCTCTTTAGAGAAAAAGCTTATAATTCTTGTCATCTTGCTCTTTTACAGAACTTTTTCGAGTGAATGTAGTTCCTTCACCCTTCATAACTCTTCCATAAATGAACATAGGAAAATTGGTCTTCTTATGATGAATTCACTCCACACTAATGTTTAAGTTGTTTGAACCACTTAACTTAACCTGTTGTTTATGCTTCACACAGTAGGCCCTCAAATGTTTCTTGAATGCATGTTTGTTAACAAATTTATTTCCCTTTACCAGGCTATAAGGATCCAATGGAAGAAAAGTAACACCCTCAGGGAACATATCTTCAGCTTCCTCTTCCTTAAAATGCTCTGCATATTCTTCCTCAAACATTGTGTTATCATGAGGCTTTGTACATTTAGGCCCATTGGACTCAGAGCAATGTTTTGATACTACAACTTCAAGCCCAACTGGTTCATTTTTTCTGATACAAATGGCAAAAAAAAACAAGTGAATCAATAAGGGTAACGCCAAGTACAGAACAAACATAACAAACAAATAAAAAATAAAGAAAACAATATAATAAAGACAACATTACCTTCTTCTTCTTTGTCAGAGGAAGAATCCATCAAGTCCCCATAATGGTCCTCTACAAATCCACAAAGACAAGGGAATTTGTACTAAACAAACCCCACAAATATTCCTTAAAAAAATGACAAAAGCAACAATTTACCTTCCTTGTCAGTCTCAACCTCCACCTCACCAAAGTTTGGATCACCACAATCACTTTCGGCATCACCTTGAGCAGCATCATCATCACTTATCTCACTTGCAGTACCATCTGAAAGATACCCATTCTCAGCTCTTTACAGAAAAAGCTTATAATTCTTGTCATCTTTCTCTTTTACAGAACTTTTTCGATTGAATGTAGTTCCTTCACCCTTCATAACTCTTCCATAAATGAACATAGGAAAATTGGTCTTCTTATGATGAATTCACTCCACACTAATGTTTAAGTTGTTTGAACCACTTAACTTAACCTGGTGTTTATGCTTCACACAGTAGGCCCTCAAATGTTTCTTGAATGCATGTTTGTTAACAAATTTATTTCCCTTTACCAGGCTATAAGGATCCAATGGAAGAAAAGTAACACCCTCAGGGAACATCTCTTCAGCTTCCTCTTCCTTAAAATGCTCTGCATATTCTTCCTCAAACATTGTGTTATCATGAGGCTTTGTACATTTAGGCCCATTGGACTCAGAGCAATGTTTTGATACTACAACTTCAAGCCAAAAGGGTTCATCTTTTTCTGATACAAATGGCAAAAAAAAAACAAAAAACAAATGAATCAATAAGAGTAACGCCAAGTACAGAACAAACATAACAAACAAATAAAAAATAAAGAAAATAATAGAATAAAGACAACATTACCTTCTTCTTCTTTGTCAGAGGAAGAATCCATCAAGTCCCCATAATGGTCCTCTACAAATCCACAAAGACAAGGGAATTTGTACTAAACAAACCCCACAAATATTCCTTAAAAAAATGACAAAAGCAACAATTTACCTTCCTTGTCAGTCTCAACCTCCACCTCACCAAAGTTTGGATCACCACAATCACTTTCGGCATCACCTTGAGCAGCATCATCATCACTTATCTCACTTGCAGTACCATCTGAAAGATACCCATTCTCAGCTCTTTACAGAAAAAGCTTATAATTCTTGTCATCTTTCTCTTTTACAGAACTTTTTCGAGTGAATGTAGTTCCTTCACCCTTCATAACTCTTCCATAAATGAACATAGGAAAATTGGTCTTCTTATGATGAATTCACTCCACACTAATGTTTAAGTTGTTTGAACCACTTAAACTAACCTGGTGTTTATGCTTCACACAGTAGGCCCTCAAATGTTTCTTGAATGCATGTTTGTTAACAAATTTATTTCCCTTTACCAGGCTATAAGGATCCAATGGAAGAAAAGTAACACCCTCAGGGAACATCTCTTCAGCTTCCTCTTCCTTAAAATGCTCTGCATATTCTTCCTCAAACATTGTGTTATCATGAGGCTTTGTACATTTAGGCCCATTGGACTCAGAGCAATGTTTTGATACTACAACTTCAAGCCAAACGGGTTCATCTTTTTCTGATACAAATGGCAAAAAAAAAACAAATGAATCAATAAGAGTAACGCCAAGTACAGAACAAACATAACAAACAAATAAAAAATAAAGAAAACAATAGAATAAAGACAACATTACCTTCTTTTTCTTTGTCAGAGGAAGAATCCATCAAGTCCCCATAATGGTCCTCTACAAATCCACAAAGACAAGGGAATTTGTACTAAACAAACCCCATAAATATTCCTTAAAAAAATGACAAAAGCAACAATTTACCTTCCTTGTCAGTCTCAACCTCCACCTCACCAAAGTTTGGATCACCACAATCACTTTCGGCATCACCTTGAGCAGCATCATCATCACTTATCTCACTTGCAGTACCATCTGAAAGATACCCATTCTCAGCTCTTTAGAGAAAAAGCTTATAATTCTTGTCATCTTGCTCTTTTACAGAACTTTTTCGAGTGAATGTAGTTCCTTCACCCTTCATAACTCTTCCATAAATGAACATAGGAAAATTGGTCTTCTTATGATGAATTCACTCCACACTAATGTTTAAGTTGTTTGAACCACTTAACTTAACCTGTTGTTTATGCTTCACACAGTAGGCCCTCAAATGTTTCTTGAATGCATGTTTGTTAACAAATTTATTTCCCTTTACCAGGCTATAAGGATCCAATGGAAGAAAAGTAACACCCTCAGGGAACATATCTTCAGCTTCCTCTTCCTTAAAATGCTCTGCATATTCTTCCTCAAACATTGTGTTATCATGAGGCTTTGTACATTTAGGCCCATTGGACTCAGAGCAATGTTTTGATACTACAACTTCAAGCCCAACTGGTTCATTTTTTCTGATACAAATGGCAAAAAAAAAACAAGTGAATCAATAAGGGTAACGCCAAGTACAGAACAAACATAACAAACAAATAAAAAATAAAGAAAACAATAGAATAAAGACAACATTACCTTCTTCTTCTTTGTCAGAGGAAGAATCCATCAAGTCCCCATAATGGTCCTCTACAAATCCACAAAGACAAGGGAATTTGTACTAAACAAACCCCACAAATATTCCTTAAAAAAATGACAAAAGCAACAATTTACCTTCCTTGTCAGTCTCAACCTCCACCTCACCAAAGTTTGGATCACCACAATCACTTTCGGCATCACCTTGAGCAGCATCATCATCACTTATCTCACTTGCAGTACCATCTGAAAGATACCCATTCTCAGCTCTTTACAGAAAAAGCTTATAATTCTTGTCATCTTTCTCTTTTACAGAACTTTTTCGATTGAATGTAGTTCCTTCACCCTTCATAACTCTTCCATAAATGAACATAGGAAAATTGGTCTTCTTATGATGAATTCACTCCACACTAATGTTTAAGTTGTTTGAACCACTTAACTTAACCTGGTGTTTATGCTTCACACAGTAGGCCCTCAAATGTTTCTTGAATGCATGTTTGTTAACAAATTTATTTCCCTTTACCAGGCTATAAGGATCCAATGGAAGAAAAGTAACACCCTCAGGGAACATCTCTTCAGCTTCCTCTTCCTTAAAATGCTCTGCATATTCTTCCTCAAACATTGTGTTATCATGAGGCTTTGTACATTTAGGCCCATTGGACTCAGAGCAATGTTTTGATACTACAACTTCAAGCCAAAAGGGTTCATCTTTTTCTGATACAAATGGCAAAAAAAAAA